>NW_028274817.1:23506287-23657803 GCF_037043125.1 Eumetopias jubatus | reverse complement strand
GGGATATATAGAGGTCAAATTAATCACCAATGGCCAATGATTTAATCAATCATCTCTAGGTAATAAAGTCTTCATATAAACCCAAAAGGACCAGGTATGGATAATTTCCAGGTAGGAGAACCAGAACACATCTCCTTCCCAAAGCACCCCAAACTCCCTGATGACAGAAGCTCTGTGCTCAGGACCCTTCTGGACCTCAAGCTATGTATCTCTTCATCCGGCTGTTTATTTGTATCCTTTAATATCCTTGGTAATAAGTCAGTAATCTACAAAGTAAACTGTTTTCCCTGCGTTCTGTAAGCTGTTCTATCAAATTAATTAAACCTGATGGGGAGGGTATGGGAACATCTGATTTATAGCCAGTTGGTCAGAAGCACAGGTGATAATCTGCACTTGCAATTGGCATTTGAAGTGGAGGCAGTCTTGTGAGACTGGATCCTTAACCTGTGAGATCTGATGCTATCTCCAGATAAATGGCATCAGAATTGAGTTAAAATGTAGGTAACACAGCTGATGTCTTTTGGAAAGTTGGAGAATTGCTTGATTTGGAAAAAAATCCCATGCATTTTGTGACCAGAAATACCAGAAGTATTGAGAATGAGTAGAGTGTTGAGGAAAACAGGTATTTTTCATATTACCCCTTATTAGATTTCAAAGATTTGTCTATTTCTAGTTGTCTGAGAATTTTATAAAGAATGGCTGCTATATTTTGTTTAATACAACTGGCATCCATCAGTTTGTTCTCTATATTTATAGGTTCAGATTCTGCTTTTTTGTTTATTCATTCCTTAAGATTCCATTTATGAGGGAAATCATATGGTATTTGTCTTATTTCACTTAGCATTATATCTTCTAGGTACACACACACACACACACACACACACATCTTCTTTATTCATCTATGGATGGACACTTGGGTTGCTTCCATATCTTGGCTATTATAAATGATGCTGCAATAAACTAATGGTGCACATAATTTTTCAAATTAGTATTTTAATTTTCTTCGGGTAAATACCTAGTAGTGGAATTACTGGATCATATGGTAATTCTATTATTAATTAATTTTTAAACATAGGGGTGCATATATCTTTTTGAGTGTCTTCCCTGAGTAAATGCCCAATAGTGGAATTATTGGATCATATGGTATTTCTATTTTTAATTTTTTAAGGGAACTCCATACTGTTTTCCACAGTTGTTGTATCAATTTACATTCCTACCAACAGTGCATGAGGGTTCCTTTTTCTCCACATCCTCGCCAACACTTCTTGTTTCTTGTCTTCTTGATTTTAGCCATTCTAACAGGTGTAAGGCGATATCTCACTGTGGTGTGGGCTTGAGAACCCTGGACTTGCTGAGGCTGCAAACTCCCTGTTGATGATCAGATCCACTAGTTATGTCTTCTGGACCCACCCCTTTCAGTGTCAGTACCCTCCAGTTATGGCATCCAAACTTGCCGCTTATGGTGTCCAGACCCTGCTTTGGTCTGGGCTTTTAAGGTGGAAAGGGAGAGCATTTCTACAGCTCCTTGGCCCTTTTAAACTGTGGCTTCTTTTTCTCTATCATCAGCAGGACTAGGGCTGGTATAGGCTTGTAGATCCTGGGTTTCTTTTGTATTCATCAGTTCTCTGAGACAACTGGTCAGGCCTGTTATGGTGTCCAGACTCTGCTTTCATCTAGGCTTTTAAGGTAAGGTAGGAACATAAATTGTGTCATTTTCTTTTCCCTCTGACCTGGAGAGATTTCCAGCCACTCCTCTGCTGCTTGGCGGGACTCTAGTGTTGTATCTTTTATATACTAGTTGCTCTTTCAAATGGTGGCATTTTTTCTGTGCCCAAGGACAGAGGGATCTGTTCCTGGCCCCTCAGTACTATCTCTCCTTACTGCCCTTCACAGTGTTGGGGGTGGGGGGTCCCTTTGCTACTGTGTTTCCGTTTTACTGTTGTCTTGCCATCCTCTATGCCTTTGGTTGTTCAGTAGCCTTTAGTCAGCCCTCAGTTCTTTTTCAGGAGGAATTGTTCTATTAATAGGTGTAATTTGTGGAGGAGGTGAGTTCAGAGTCTTCCTATGTTGCCATCTTGAACTCTGTTTTTAACATTTTAATTAAAAAACCTCCATACTGTTTTCCACAGTGGCTGCATCAATTTTCATTTCCACCAGCAGTGCATGAGGCTTCCTTTTTCTCCTCACCAACACTTGTTATTTATTGTGTTTTTTGATTCTAGCCATTCTGATAGGTGTAAGGTTATATCTCATGGTGGTTTGATTTGCATTTCCCCAATGATGAATGATGTTGAGCATCTTTTCATGTGTCTGTTGGCTATCTGTATGTCTTTTTTTTTATAGTTTTTTGTATTATGTTATGTCAGTCACCATTCAGTACGTCATTAGTTTTTGATGTAGTGTTCCATGATTCATTGTTTGCCTATAACACCCAGTGCTCCATGGAATACGTGCCCTCCTTAATACCCATTACCGGGCTAATCCATCCCCCCACCTCCCTCCCCTCTAAAAACCTCAGTTTGTTTCTCAGAGTCCATAGTCTCTCATGGTTCATCTCCCCTGCTCATTTCCCCCTCTTCATTTTCCCCTTCCTTCTCCTAATGTCCTCCATGCTATTCCTTATGTTCCACAAATAAGTGAAACCATATGATAATTGACTTTCTCTGCTTGACTTCTTTCACTTAGCATAATCTCCTCCAGTCCCATCCATGTGGATGTAAAAGTTGGGTATTCATCCTTTCTGATGGCTGAGTAATATTCCATTGTATATATGGACCACATCTTCTTTATCCATTCATCTGTTGAAGGGCATCTTGACTCCTTCCGCAGTTTGGCTACTGTGGACATTGCTGCTATGAACATTGGGGTGCACGTGACCCTTCTTTTCACTACATCTGTATCTTTGGGGTAAATACCCATAGTGCAATTGCTGGGTCATAGGGTAACTCTATTTTTAACTTTTTGAGGCACCTCCACACTGTTTTCCAAAGTGGCTGTACCAACTTGCATTCCCACCAACGGTGTAAGAGGGTTCCCCTTTCTCCACAACCTTGCCAACATTTGTTGTTTCTTGTCTTGTCAATTTTTTCCATTCTAGCTGGTGTAAAGTGGTATCTCAGTGTGGTTTTGGTTTGTATTCCCCTGATGGCTAGTGATGTGGAGCATTTTTTTATGTGTCCGTTAGCCATTTGTATATCTTCTTTGGAGAAGTGTCTATTCATGTCTTCTGCCCATTTTTTGACTTGATTATTTGTTTTTTGAGTGTTGAGTTTGAGAAGTTCTTTATAGATCTTGGATATCAGCCCTTTATCTATAGTGTCATTTGCAAATATCTTATTCTGTATGTCTTCTTTGGAAAAATTTCTATTAGGTCCTCTGCCCATTTTTTAATCAAATTATTAGTTTGTTGTTTTGGTTGTATAAGTTCTTTATACATTTTGGATATTAAACCCTTATTGGATATAGCATTTGCAAATATCTTCTATTTAGTAGGTCGCCTTTTTGTTTTTTTTTTTTTTGATGGTTTCCTTTACTGTAATTTTGGCATATTGTAATTTTTCTTCATTTAATTGAGAAAAATTTTAGATTCCCTCTGATATTCATTTTTGACCTATATATTTAGACATGTTATTTAGTTTCCCAATACTTGAGATTTCCAAGATATATTTATTATTCATTTCTAGTTTAATTTTCTTACAGTCTGAGAACAAAATGTTACATGATTTTTATTGTTTTAAATTTGTTAAAGTTTATTTTATTGCCACAAATAAGGCTTATCATAATGAATTTTCCATGTGTACTGGAAAATAATGTGGATTTTTCTGTTTTTTTTAGGTTGAATTTTCAGTATATATCAATTAGGTCAGATTGATAGATAATATTATTTAGTTCTTCCATATCTTTACTGGTTTTATGTGTACTTTTTTAAAAAATTGATTATGAGAAAAGAATGTTGAAATCTCTAACTGCAATTATGGATTTGTCTATTTATTTCAATTCTATATTACTACTCTTTCTTTATTCAGTTCCTATATTTTGAATTTCCATTGTTAGGCACATACATATATAGGATCATTACATCCTTTTGGAGAATTGATCTTTTCATCCTTATGTGATGCCTCTCTTTATCCTTTATCATATTGCTTATTCTGAAGACTACATTGTCTAATAGAAATACAGTTGCTCTGGTTTAATTATGGTTAATGCTTTCATGGTATATTTGTATACCTATGTCTTTACATGTGAAGAGAGCTTCTTCTAGACAATATTTAGTTGTATCTTGTTTTTTTAATACAATCTGGCAACCATTGTCTTTTAACTAGTGTGTTTAGACCACTGACATTTAAAGTAATTTTTAACATGAGTGACTAAAAATCTACCATATTGCTAGCTATTTTTTATCTGTTCCATGGGTCATTAATTTTTTCTAATTTTTCTGCTTGTGCTTGATTTAATTTAGCATTTTTGTGACTATTTTATCTTCTTTATTAACATTAATTCTACATATTAAAATAATTTAGTGACACCCTAGGGTTTGCAATACATGTTTAGTTAATCTCTATTTATTTTTAGGTAACACGTTTTCACACATAGTGTAAGAGCCTTTTAATATTGTGCACCTGATTACTCACTCCTACCTTTTATGCTGTTTTTTGTTATATATTTCACTTCTACTTATGCTATAAATACAGAATATATTGCTACTATTTTTGCCTGTCTTGGACAAATGGTTCAGTTTTAAAGCAATTAATTCAGGAAATATTAATTTTATTTCTATCTTCATCTATTCCTTTCTGGTACTCTTTGTTTTATTATGTAGGTTCATTTTTTTTTTACCTAATATCATATTCCTTCTTCCTGAAGAAATTCCTTTAACCTTCCTTGAAGTGCAGGTCTGCTGGCCATGAATTCTCTTATTTGTTTTTTTTTTTTACTAACTATTTATTTTTCCTTTATTTTTAATAACATCTTTATTGAGATATAATTCATATAATATAAAGTTCACCATTTTATGGGTGCAATTCAGTGGGCTTTAGTATATTAATAAAGTTGTGTAACCATAGCCATTATCCACTTTCAGAACATTTTCATCACCCTCTATAGAAACACTATACCCATTAGCAGTCACTCCCCATCAGTAGCATCCCCATATCCCCTTCCCTCTATTCCTGGGAAACTAATAACCTATTTTCTGTCTCTATGGATTAACTTATTCTTAATATTTCAGATGGCTTTGTATCTGGCTTCTTTTATTGAGAATAATGCTTTCAAGTGTCATCCATTTTATAGTACTGAAGAATGATGATGATGAATAATAATAAACCTAATACTGTTATTATTGTAATTTTTGGCCATATATATTTTAGTCTCAGAGGTTTCCTTCATGGGTTTGTGTCTTTGAAGCTAGAATGCTTAGAGTCTAGCTTTCAGCCCAGTCAGCTTTCTTCTCAAATCATTAAAATATGTTACTTCATCCTTAATCTACATAATGTGTTGGTCATACAGTAAAGTCACCTCATGGAAGGAAGGGTAAAGAATTAAATGGAAAAAAAAACATTGTTTATTGAACAGCTACTATTTCTCAGGATTTGCATATACATGATTATATATAATGCCATAAAAACTCTGTCAGATAGGTACTAAGTGATCTCAATTTTAATAAAACCATGCCCAAATTTGTACAGTAAATAAATGTAAGTTTAAACCCATGTTTCTTGGAATACATGCTGTATTCACCAGAACACACTTTATCTCATAGAATTTTTTTAAAAAGTAATGATATTTTAAATAAATACTATAAAATTGATGAGAGTACTATATTTCCTGATAGGCTTACAGTACCTAATTATGCATCACAGTTATAAAATAGTTATTTATATAGACTCATTTTAAATAATCATGATAATGTTGAATTTACCTGAGCCCTGTGCTCTAGAAAAACTGATAGTCAAATAAATCCTCTCATTCTTTGTCTTCCAGGAAAGAATTTACTGCAAAGATCCACATTTCTCAGCATGACTTAGATACTTAGATAAGACTCCTGGATAACCCCCTTGTTTACCTAGGACAAGGCTTGACACAGATCTTCCAATTTCCCATTTTTTAGCCTCATAAAAGATTAGCTGAACTATTTGATTTCCCTGATCAATGGGAATAAAATCCTTGTGAACTTGACCAAAATTTAAGCTTCTCCTTCCTATAGGACCCTGACTTACTCTCAGCCTGAGCCAGCATTGGAATGTAAAATAGCTCTTTGTAGTAGGGTTCTCCAGAAAAACAATTAATAGAATGTGTATATATGTAGAAAGAGATTTATTTTAAGCAATTGTCTCATGCACTTATGGAGGCTGGCAAGTCCAAAATCTGTAGGATGGGCCAACATGCTGGAGACCCAGGGAATAGCTGATTCTATAGTTCAAGTCCTCCTGATAGAATTTTCTCCTTCCTGGAGGTCAGTCTTTGTTCTAAGTATGCCTTCATTTGATTGGATGAGGCCCACTCACATTATGGAAAACAACCTGATTTACTCAAAGCCCACCAATTTAAATGTTAATCTCATTTAAAACACCCTCATTGGAACAGCCAGAATAATATTTGAATACATTGCTGAGCACTGTGGCCCAGCTGAGTTGACACAAAAAACACGCACTCCCCCCAATGCCGCCCCACTTAAGGGCCTCTCCTGAAAATCGGCTGACCACAAAGAAAAACTTTCCCTGATCAGCAGTTGATCTTGGTTCTTTCTAGTCTTGTTTCTTCTCCTGTAAAAGAAAAGTCCTTTTCTGCCTGACTTTTGAGAAGTCTGTAGATCTTATGATCAGAACATTCTCCTTATTGTAATAGTCCCTCTGCCTTTATTGCAACAGTCTTTTGACTAAAATCCTTCCTTACTTAAGTTCACATATGTTTTTTTATTTGCCATTTTCATGTAGCACAGAAAAACTTGCGAATTCCAAATTAATGGCAGGATTATGATTCTGTTTTATTCTGGTGATCCCTGAATATGCTCTCAAATTTGGTAGCTCCTTTATTGATTAAACACAATTGCATAAAAGTAGATGACTGAATGAAAGTCAAAAATTCTAATGATTTTTTGAGCTGGGTTACAGATAACCTCTGACTAGACTTATGTACACTAAAGTTCTTTTTGAAATTCTGCTGATGGGAAATGAATATAAACTAGAATTAACCAATTTTAAGGCCTCTGCTGAGATTTATTCTTTGACAGTTGACAGAAATACTCAGAAATTAGCATATTGGTAAAACCTTCATTTGTTTAAGATGCCTCTTAGCCAAAGAGCCTGTCTGTACAAAAGGATTAACCTATTGACAATGACTTTCTAAATCCAAACCTATTGAATAACAAGCACTGAATGTGTTTACCTTCCTAATGCACCACAATTCACTATGAAGCTGGCTTTCTTGAAAAGGTCAAGATTCATAAAGAACTGAATTTCAATAGGAAGAAATACAGAAATCTGAAGCAGAATGGGATTGGGTTTGTTGAATACAAATAGAAAGTAAATTATATGAATGTGGGTTACCTAAGTGAGTAACACCCCCCCAAAAAAACCCCACACTTTTTAAAAGCTATTTTGTTTTTTTTGGTAAGGCACTACTAGTCCATTGGTAGCATATTACTTATTCTCTTAAAATACTTTATTTTACTTAGGACCTCAATAACTGCAGTGCTATTTTTGTAAACCAAGTCTCAAAAATTCACTATGTGAATTTATGCATTGAACACTTCAGGTATATTAGGTATGTTCTGATATTTACTACAGAGAAATGCTACTTTTCAATAGGTAGAACAAGAAAAGAAGAGATTGATGAATTGATGAAATTATAGAATTTCATTTTGGCTTTTTCCTGGGCAGCTCCTATCCTGACCTGATTTTTGTAGTTCTGTTAAAACTGATTTTTAGTACAGTAGTTTCCACTTATTCATGATTTCTCTTTCCACAGTTTTAATTACCCATGGTCAACCAAGGTCCAGAACAGATGATCCTCCTTCTGACCTATTATCAGAAGGTCAGTAGTAGCCTACTGCTGCATCACAATGCCTATGTCATCCTCCTCACTTCATCTCATCAGGTAGGTAGGCCTTTTATCATCTCACATCATCACAAGAATTGTGAGTACAATACAACATTTTGAAAGAGACCATATTCTTTTAACTTTTATTACAGTATATTATTATAATTGTTCTATTTCATTATTAGATATTATTGATCTCTTACTGTGCCTAATTTATGAATTAAACTTTATCATAGATATGTATGTATGGAAAAAAGCATAGGATATATAGGGTTCAGTACTCTTCATGGTTTCAGGCCTCTACCGTGGGTCTTGGAATGAATCCCCAGTAGGTAAGGGAGGACTATTGTATAGGTAAATTGTGCATATATCCAGTATGACTATTATAGTGCATTCTGAACAGATGTTTATCAGTATTGGTCATTTAGGCTCATAGTGGCCACTTTAAAATTAGAAAAAATGGTTGATTTTTAATTTCTATAACTAGGCTCTGGTTCAGAAACACTAGCACTTCTCAAGGAAAAAAAAAAAAAACATTTCAAGAACTGTGAACATGTCTCCTTCCTGTGACAGCTGAAAGGCTTTATGGTGCTTTTCCAACTCAATGGTAACCAATTTAGTACTAATATGATAAGATCCAGAGCTCTGTCTTTGGATAATAATTCCTCAAGAGTTTTACAGAAAAGAGATCAGAGTCATTTCCCCCTTTTGGTAGACTCAATTGTGAGAATATATTGTGGGTTGCACTGTATACCTAGTTAATACAATTATTTCTTCTTCTGTAAACTACTGGATACCTCAGTGTAGACAGGACAGAGCTCAAGTTCCATTATAAAAAGACAACAGTAAAGTTAAAGACAGTGAAAGTTACATGTCACATTTAGTAATCAAGTTGTATATACTGTCTGTCACATATAAAGATGGTATCACTGAACCCCCTTCTCCCTAAAGCATGCACTTTGAATTATTTTCCAGGTAAGGAGATATGCCTATACTGAGCTCTCCCTTGTGAATACTAACACATGGTTTTGAATGAGCTGGCTTATATGAAGGATGGAATCTATAACCCTGAAACAGAGATTTTTTTTTCTCTTAGTGTGTAAACAAATGAGCTCACATATGGAACAAATGCTGAATTTTGGTTTCTTTGTCACTGTGCTGTAGAGTTGAGCTAACTTGCTCAGACTATGATGATTAGGGCATCAAAACTTCATCTTTTGGCCTATTTATTTGGCTGTTCATACTTTTAAAAATAAACTATTTTTCCACATATGCCTTATAATATTGTATAGATTCTATACATCTTAATGCAAATCGGTGCAGCCAATGTGGAAAAAAATATGGAGTTTCCTCAAAAAGTCAAAATAGAATTACCCTATGATCTACCAATAGCACTACTGGGTATTTGCCCAAAGAATACAAAACACTAATTCAAAGGGATGCAGGCACCCCTATGTTTATAGCAGCATTATTTACAATAGCCAAAGCATGGAGTGTTTGTCAATTGATGAATAAAGAAGATGTGATGTATATACATGATGGAATATTATTCAGCTATAGAAAAGAAATAAATCTTGCCATTTGCAGTGACACAGATGGAGCTAGATAGTAAAATGTTAAGCAAAGTTAAGTCAATCAAAGAAAGACAAATACCATATGACTTCACTCATATGTGGAATTTAAGAAACAAAACAAATGAGCAAAGAGAAAAAAAGGGAGAGAGAGAGAAACCAAGAAACAGACTCTTAACTATAGAGAATACACTGATGGTTACCAGAGGGGAGGTGGGTGGGGGGATGGGGGAAATAGATGGTGGGGAATTAAGGAGTATACTTGTGATGAGCCCAGGGTGATGTATGGAATTGTTAAATCACTATGTTGTACACCTGAAACTAATATAATACTGTATGTTAACTAACTAGAATTTCAATAAAAATTTAAAAAAATAAATAAGTTTTTTATTGAAGAGCAAAAAATTTAGATGATATAACATTAAATGTTTAATTTTTTAAAAATATTTTATTTATTTATTTTACAGAGAGAGAGAGAGAGAACAAGTAGGGGCAGAAGCAGAGGGAGAGGGATAAGCAGGCTCCCTGATGTGGGGCTAGATCCCAGGAACCTGGGATCATGACCTGAGCCAAAGGCAGATGCTTAACCGACTGAGCCACCCAGGCGCCCCTAAATGTTTTTAAATTTAGAAAATATTTATTTGAAAATATTAAAAATATTTATCAAATTTAATAAGAACTTAAACTGCTCTTCTAATCATTGAAGTTTTTATGCTTCATAGAATTACAAAGCTTCAAAATTACTAATTTTATTTCAGTGACAAACCTTATTTGAGATATGCTTACACACACACACACACACACACACACACACATTCACAAGGAAAACTCAGTATTTTAGACTTTCTACTTGGAACATTAGCAGGTGGAAAACTGAGTAGTAAAATTCTCCCTCAGGTGTTCTGATCTGTCCAATACCAGTCAAGTGTTCTGTCTGCATTGCGACCTGCTTATACCTAAGGGGATGATAAATATGAAATGATGCACTGCCCTATTTTGTCCTTCTGCGGTTCATATTCTAAAGAAGAATATGTAGCAAGTCTTGCTACATTGTTGAAGTCAGTGGCAGTTTTGCTGACAAATCATCAGACAACACCACCAGCTTATAAGTCTCTGCCAGTATATAAAACATCCATGAAATGTCAGTAAAGGGCGCCTGGGTGGCTCAGATGGTTAAGCATCTGCCTTCAGCTCAGGTCATGATCCCAGGGTCCTGGGATCGAGTCCCATATCGGGCTCCCTGCTCAGCGGGGAGCCTGCTTCTCCCTCTGCCTCTCTCTCTCTCTGTCTCTTATGAATAAATAAAATCTTTAAAAAAGTCAGTAAAACTTCTGCAAAGAATAAAAAAATTCTGTTCATTTTAGTAATAAATAGATGTTCATTAGATAATAACTGGCAGTCGAATTCCTCCTGGCTTATTCATAATTGCCTAAAAGTTATTTTTTTAAGATTTTATTTATTTATTTGACAGAGAGAGAGAGCACAAGCAGGGGGAGTGGCAGGCAGAGGGAGAGGGAGAAGCAGGCTCCCTTCTGAGGAGGGAGCCCGATGCGAGGCTCAATGCTGGGCTCGATCCCAGGACTCTGAGATCATGACCTGAGCCGAAAGCAGACACTTAACCAACTGAGCCACCCAGGCATCCCTGCCTAAAAGTTATTTTTATATCTTCATTTATCTATATAGATATAACATATGAATTTCTTATATGAGATCATGAGTAACATGGAGCCCAGTTCTCTTTTTATTTATAATATCTGCATTTTCTGTTCATTCAGATGTTTTCTTATTATGAAACACTGACCAGTCAGTAACATCGGCCTGGTTTATGATTGCTATAAATGTGCCATATAAGTACAAAAACAATATGGGAAAGAAAACTAAAGTTCATGCATTAGGAAAATTTAAAATTATTTTTAAAAATACAGCAACAGGGAGAGGGAGATTCATGAGACCTTTTAAAATGATAGGACCCATTGGATCAGAAATAAAAAGGCAAAACATACTGAACTCCAGATGGTAGATGTTTCAAAATGGAATACTATAGTTACCACCCACTAATTTATAAGAACTGTCATTACCATCATCCCCAGCAACATATCTATTTCAGAGTAAGAAATTACTCTTACTCTTCATACTTGGAGGAAAATGACTGGAGCAGGTAACTCCTTTCAAGTTTAGATTCTAAGACATAATCATCTTAAAACTAAGAGTATAATCATAGTGACAAGTTTAAACTATAGAATTTAAGATTACATTCAGAAGTATTTGCTGAATGATTTCTATAACTATGGGTCTGAATTTTGTTCACCTTTGGGAGAGCCAGTTGTTTTAAAATCAATTCTGTAAGTTATCCCTTTGTGATAATGAAATGTTATAAAATTGTCAAATTCAAAATTGTTCATATGCCAGCTAGTAAACAATTGGCTCCATGGTATAGCATACAATGAGTGTAGAAAACATTTAATTAGAGCTAGATTATCCTCTTCTCATTAAACATACAGTTGTGATTTAGGGTATACACCAAAGTTTCTAATGTGGGACCAAAAGGTAAGGAACCAACTCATACTTCACATCATTTTTCTTTAACTCATAGCATAGGAAGAGCACTGAGAGTCAGCGGATCTTGATTGTCCTATTCTGATTGTGTGATCTTCCTAGAAGTTTTGAACCAAATCCCTTAGGTTCCTGTCCTAAGAGTGATTCAGAGGCACTGCTCAGCATGTTTCCATGCTAAGCCCCACTAAACCTGAGAGAGAGTTCTTTTGGATAAGACGTTCTACATCTCGGGCACTTTAGTTAAGTTTTGTTAGAGAAACACTCAAAAATAAATTATGGCCTTTTCTATATTTTTCTATGATCATTATTTTGAAGATCATTCTAAATACCTAAAGTTGGTCCCAGCCTGAGGTTAAAATAGAGAAAGTTAATTTTCTTTTCCCTTGATATAGTTTCATTTTAACATTTCTGTCAAAGTATTTGTATACAATAGCCAGAGTTTCAATTTCAGGGCATGGACAGATCATCTTTTATTATAACAAATTAAGCAGAAAGCGCCCATCTTGAATTTGTTGCTTGTCATAGCAAAGAATGTGAAGAATGAATTAGGACTTATTCCATATAGTCAACATCTATCTTAATGTACCAAGAAAGAACTAACACACAAAGCATGATTAACATTTATATTCAAGCAAGAAAATGTATTTGACTAAAAAAAATTCTAGCACTAAGACCTCCATTTTGTTTTCCTACCTTAGTAGTAAAAAATGAAAAACACATTTTCTTTCTTCCCTGAAACAATATCCTAACACCTCCCCATGCCACATTCCTAATTCTGCTGTTCTGTTTTCACTTCAATCGTGGAGTAGGTCAACCAGGTGTTGGAAAGAATTAATAGAAACTATGGAGTATTACAATAAAAAATCTCATATAATCTATTGGGAAGTTTGCAATCCAACAAGGAAGGCAAAAAACACAGCCACAAAGATGCACACACATGCATACACACAAAAATACAAATGACAATGATGCAAAAATATACCTAAAAATATTGGCTACAAAGATGCAGACAAACTTAAGATGAAAGTATTCTCAGAAAATACCACAGGTAATCAACTGATTAAAATTTTTTGCTAAAATACTGCTATTAAGAAATGCCACGTGCTAGCTTATATAAGATCTATCATATACTGGTGATAGGTATAGGTTTGTGAAAATATTGACTAAGGCTTTGCTGATAAATGCAGACTGTGAAATTCTAACATGCTTGTGAAACTTAGATTATCATTCACTAAAAGTGATTGCTGACTGTAATAAAATGAAATCTTCAACAATAAATGATTTAAGTTGATTAAAAAAGATGCAAGCAGGGCCTTAATTGATGGATTTGATAATTGGTGTTTCCTACTTGGATCCTTGCCCATACTGTCTTACACTGAAGTGGTAAGAGATTGTCATTGGGATGGCCATAAATTTTCATGGAGAGAGTCATTGTAATGAATGTTTTAAAACAAAGAAGAAATATAGGAGGCTGGTATGAAAAAATGAGATCTTATTCTAGATAGGGAAAAATGCTTCTCATGGGAATTCCATTTCTAATATACCAAAGAAGGAAAATAGCTTTTCTTTGAGAAGAGAATAAAAGCTAATGGATGCTAAAAAATGGCAATATTACATCTGTATCTTTGGGGTAAATACCTAGTAGTGCAATTGCTGGGTCATAGGGTAGCTCTATTATACAATGGAATATTACTCAGCCATCAGAAAGGATGAATACCCACCGTTTGCATCGACATGGATGCTACTGGAGAGGATTATGCTAAGTGAAATAAGTCAAGCAGAGAAAGACAATTATCATATGGTTTCACTCATATGTGGAACATAAAGAATAGCATGGGGGACCACAGGGGAAGGGAGGAAAAACTGAATGGGAAGAAATCAGAGAGGGAGACAAACCATGAGAGACTCTGGAATCCTGAAAACAACCTGAGGGTTACAGAAGGGAGGGGGATGGGGGATGGGGTAACCGGGTGATGGGTATTAAGGAGGGCACATGTGGTGATGAGCACTAGGTGTTATATACAACCAATGAATCACTGAACACTACATCAAAAACTAATGATTTTGTTGGCTAATTGAACATAATAATCAAAAAAAGATGGCAATATTTACTCCTTGCTGCCTTTTAACTACTTTGCTTCATTTTAACTACATAATCCATACATATTCCATTAAATAATTAAAACTACACAGCCATATATAAATAAATGCTTAATGCTTTCTTCTTACCCCAAGTATCCCCCTCTCCTGACTGTCACAACATAACCAATGGTAACAGTTTCTTGTATAACTTCTACATTCTGTCCTATGATTGGCTAACTATATATACATATTTTTTTAAATTTTTTTATTATGTTCAATTAGCCAACATATAGTACATCATTAGTTTTTGATGTAGTGTTCAACGATTCATTAGTTGTGTATAACACCCAGTGCTCATCACCACATGTGCCCTCCTTAACATTATCTTAATTTACATTTTTAATACAATTAGGCCATTAATATTATTTTCTAATACTTCCTTTTCTTTTCACTCAAGATGTTCTGGATATCACTTTGGGTAAATTCTTATATAGCTATATCCTTACAATAGTTATACTATGACTTTTACAAATTATATTTCTTTGGAAGTGTCTTCTTGGAACTATTTAGTGGGAGAATGGTAGAGGTTAATATAGAATTTGGCTGAGAAAATTCTGACATTAGCAAAATAGGTGATGACTTTGTTACCAATGTTGACAAATATATCTGATGGCAATAGATGCTTAAGGTGATTTTTGGCTTGTCATTGGCACTTTTGGTGTGGCAATATAGAAATGCTCATATTTTATGCTGTTTTCTATCTGCAAGATAGAAGTTGCTATTTTTTTTGAAATGAAAATTCCAAAGATGATATTTGAAGAGTATGAAGAGTTTCAGTGATACAAAAGTAGAATGGTTTGAATGGATCTTCAGTGTGAAGGCTTTTCTTTTTTCTTTTTTTTTAAGAGGGGAATACTGAATAATGGCACAATATATTGAAAGAGCATCTGAGATCGAACATGAAATTCAAATCACTGAGAACTTGTAAGTTCATGAATTACAGAAACATAATTTGGAAAACAGAAGGGAAAGCTTTGGAAAAGGGCTAATACAATGTGAAGGCTGTATAGTACATGATTGGTCTCTTACATTATTCTAAAAAACCCCACTAAATGGAACACTCTTTAGAAATGAAAGCCTAGACAAAGAATGAAATTGACTGTGCAATTACAAATGATATGGCATTCTTATCTATGACTTTCAAATGAATAGGAACTGATTATCCCCATGGATTTCACTTTTAAGAATAGTAATATCACATTTTAATATTTGAAAGAACTTCTATTCCAACCATATATGATTAAAAATGAAACTTGAATACTAAAAAAATAATAAAAATCACCAACTGGCTTTACAAATGCAATAGAAAGCAAAGAAACTTCCTTTTAAATCCTTGATGTAGGCTAAATTTTCTTCATCAGTTCTAACAATTAAAGTTTTATATTTACTATTGACAAACCAATTAGAAAACCCATCACAGGATCACAGTATTTAATATATTCATTGCTAGCAATAAAACCCTAAGTATCACATGATTGTAAAGATGCCATAAAACTAACAGAATTACAGAAGAATTATGAAAACAATTCAAAGTTCATGGAACTAGGGAAACCACAGACTCTACAATAAACAGAAAAGCTTATAAAAAAAACATTCTTAGTGATTCTAGAGAGATCAAGCAGGGAAAATTATGACTATTTCAATATCATTTAATTTATGCCTTTACTCAACCAACAAGTAATGAATAAATGTTAGTGGTTATGAAATTTTTTTAAAAAAGGCATTGCTTCTGACTTCAGGAAGTTGAAATTAGTAGGAAAGAAAAAACTGCATAAAAAACATACAATAAGTATAATACGTTATGGAATGCAAGCACCACAGAGACAGAGGTAAAAATAAAATCCCCAGAGGAGGGAAATACTACTTCCAACTTACTGAAATCTGGGCTCCTTGGGAAGTAGGCTCTGAGACAAAGATTAGCATGTTGGAATTTTATTAAGAAATTCTTTCATAATTTATACCTTTTAGGTGAAAGGAAGGAAACAAGATTCGGCAGAGATGATGGATGTTAATGAGGCTTATTGTGGTGATCATTTTGCAATATATACGAACATCAAATCATTGTGTTGTACACCTGAAACTAATATAATGTTATATGTCAATTATATCCCTGTTAAAAAAGGGAGAAGTTGTGCTGCAAAAGTTGTCTTCAGAATAAAAGTCTCAGTTAACCTGACAGTGTTCTGTGAAACTAGGATGACCCTTCATAAGTGTTCAGAGTTTGGATGAGGGGAATGGGAATTTATATTCCCCTATCTACAAGTCACTGGATGTAGGGGCATGTACTTGTATGACTAGACTCTCAGATGAAAGCAATCCCTGGATAGGAATGTCAGCCAGCAGTCATAGGCAAGGAAGTGGGAATTTGGGAGCATGCTACAATGTCCACTACACAATAGGTCAGAGTATTAGAACTCTGATTCTAATACTTATTAATAATTAATTATTAATTATTAATTATCTCATCCAACTTAATTATTTTTACCTGATAAAACAGAGAGTTTAAATTACTTGTCCAAGGTGACAGAGCTGGAGATCAAATTGAAGCTAGAACACACTTGATTATTCTTTCCCTTGTTCATTCTGATACACCTCAAACTTTCCCTATGCAAAGAGCTAAAACAAGCAAAAGCAAACAAAATTAAAAGCAAAACAAAAAACTAAGGCTGAGACATTCCACTAACTGGAAAACAGCAGGAAAACTGTATCTGACTTTAATAGTTGCTTTTTAAGTAAACCCCATGTAAATACATCTTAAGTTTAAACAAAATTTTTCATGAATGTATCTGACTCTACGATATATTAGTAAAATACTAGGAGTTGAAGAATAAAAAGATAATGCATACAACCACCATTGTTCCCAGTCACTGACATTTTAACTTTAGATTTCTTCTTCAGGAGAAGCTCACCGTTTCTGGCTCAGGGAGGAGGAAAGAAAACGTTTAACAGTCAGAGAGATTGTTATAAACTCCTATTTCTCTCAATTCTCTCGACTCAGTCCCCCATCAATCTCATGGAAGTGGCAACAAACACCCAGTGGGAGCTCACAGAAGTCAAAACTAAGAGTGGGGAAGACATTCTCTTAAAATGTTCTGTTTTTTTTCCCCTCATTGTCCACTGCTTGGCTCTATAAATAGGTGCTGTTGCAGGAGTGTGTGGAAGATGGGTAAATAATGTCCCAGATTTCTGAATAGAAGACCAAAATGGTGAGCCTCAGGAAACCAATAAGTTTCAAGAATAGTCTATTACATTCAATCTCATATTTACCATTTCTTTTGCTATTCCTTCATTTCTGATGTTCCAGAGTTTTATTTGGTATTATTTTCTTTTGCTTGGAATATATTTCATTAGCAATTCTTCTAAAAAAAGTCTTCTGATGAATTTTTTTGTTTTACTTCATCTGAGATTGTCTTTATTTCACCTTCATTCCCGAAAAATAGAATTTTGTCTGACAGTTCTTTTCTTTCAGGACATTGAAAAATATTATACCACTTCCCTTTGACTTCCATGGTTTCTGATGAGAAATCCAGTTAGAATCATCAATCATTGTATTAGTTTGCTAGGATTGCCATGGTAAAGTACCAGAGACTGGATGGTTTAAACACCAGAAATTTATTTTCTCACAATTCTGGAGGCTGTAAGGGTCTTGGCAGAGTTAGATTCTTCTGAGACCTTTCTCCTTGGCTTGTAGATGGCCATCTTCTCCCTGTGCCTTCACATGGTCTTCCCTATTCATGTGTGCATATCCTTTTCTTATTTAAGGACTCCAGTCATATTGGATTAGGGCCTACCCATATGACCTCATTTTACCTTATTATTTCTCTAAAGAACCTGTCTCCAAATAGGGTCACATTCTGAAGTACTAGGAGTTAGGACTTTTACATAAAAATTTTTGGAAACACAGTTCAGGCTATTACATTCATTTATATGTAATGCCTAATTTTTACCAGCTTCATTTAAAAAGATTTTTTTTTTGCCTTTAGTTTTCAGCACTCAAATTTTGGTATGTTTGGCTTTGGTTTCTTTTAATTTGTCCTGCAGTTTACTGAGGTTCTTGAATCTACTTGGATATGTCCCATTTGTGAGCTGCTCTTTGGTCAGTTTGAGACTTGGGTTGTAGTCTATATAAAGTATATGGAAACAAAATTTATCTTATTCCTTAAGGAAATATTCCTTAAGGAAAAGACAAATGAAGACAAAAATGTGTAGTTAAAAATGTGCAATTCTACTATACAAAGATAATGAATATTAACATTGTGGAGTGTATCTTTCCTTGCTTCCAGTTTCTTTTCTCTTTCTCCGTGTCTCTGTCTCTCTCTTTCTTTTCATCTTAATATTTTGAATCTATTTTTGTTCTCAGCAACATCCCACCAGCATCTTTGAGAAAGTCAATACTTTCCTTTTAATATTTGCATAATAATCGGTTGCATATGTGTGTCAAATTTTTCTTGAGTTGGTAAATAACTAGGTTCTATTTTTCACTATTAAAACTCACACTGTATCCTTATCCTATAAGGAATATCCTTATCACTAGGATAAATTTTTATTTTTATTTATAATTTTTATAATATTATAATATATAATATTATAAAATATATAATATAATATAAATTTTTTAATAAAATTTTATTTATAAAAATTTTTAGTTAACATACAGTGCAATCTTGGTTTCTGGAGAAGAAATCAGTGTTTCATCACTTACATACAACACCTACTGCTCATCACAAGTGCCTTCTTTAATAGCCATCACCCATCCAGCTCATCCCCCACCCACCTCCCTCTATCAACCCTCAGTTTGTTCTCCATCATTGAGTCTCTTATGGTTTGTTTTCCTTTCTCCTTTTTTTTTCTTTTCCCCCTTCCCATGTCTTCATCTGTTTTATTTCTTAAATTCCACATATGAGTGAGATCATATGATATTTGTCTTTCTCTGACTGGCTTATTTCACTTAGCATAACACATTCTAGCCCAATCCTCATCATTGTAAATGGCAAGATTTCATTCTTTTTGATGGCTGAGTAATATTCCAGTGTATATATATGCCACATCTTCTTTATCCATTCATCAATCAAAGGACATTTGGGCTCTTTCCAAATTTGGCTCTTGTTGATAATGGTGCTATAAACATCAGGGTGCATGTACCCCTTCAAATCAGTAATTTTGTATCCTTTGGTTAAATAGCTAGTAGTGCAATTGCTGGATAGTAGGTCAGTTCTATTTTTAACTTTTTGAGGAGCCTCCATATTGTTTTCAACAGTGTCTGCCTCACTTCACATTCACACCACCAGTGCAAAAGGTTTTCCCTTTCTCAGCATCCTCGCCAACACCTGTTGTTTCTTGTGTTAATTTTAGCCATTCTGACTGGTGTGAGGTGGTATCCCATCATGGTTTTTATTTGTATTTCCCTGATGATGAGTGATGTTGAGCATCTTTTCATGTGTCTGTTAGCCATCTGGATGTCTTCTTTGGGGAAATATCTTTTCATGTCTTCCGCCCATTTTCTTTTTTTAAACTGGATTATTTGCTTTTTTTTTGGGAGGGGGTGTTGAGTTTAATAAGTTCTTTATAGATTTTGGATATTAACCCTTTTTCAGATATGTCATTTGCAAATATCTTCTCCCATTCTGTAGGTTGCCTTTTAGTTTTGTTGATTGTTTCCTTCACTGTGCAGAAGCTTTTTATCTTGATGAAGTCACAATAGTTCATTTTTGCTTTTGTTTCCCTTGCCTCCTGGGATGTGTCTAGTAAGAAGTTGCTATGAGGTCAAAGAGGTTGCAGCAGCCTGTGTTCTCCTCTAGGATTTTGATGGTTTCCTGACTGGGATAAATTTTAAGACATAAAATTTCTGCCTCAAAGGAAACATTTTAAAGACGTTTTGTTTTTCTTTTTACTTTGTACAAGGTTGAACTTCAAAGTATGTACAAATTTATACACCTAGTAATGATGTATGAAAGTTACTGTTTCTTCATCATTGTCAGTAATTCATACGAATATTTCTTTCCATCTTTGTTAATATGATAGGCAAAAGTTGAAACCTTGCATTAATTTTATTTTCTTTAATTTCTAATGATGTTGAATATTTATATTTATTTATTTTTTTAAATTTTATTATGTTATATTAGTCACCATACAATACATCATTAGTCTTTGATGTGGTGATCCGCAATCCATTTTTTTCATATAATACCCAGTGCTCCATGCAGTACATGCCCTCCTTAGTACCCATCACTGGGCTAACCAATTCCCCCTCCCTCCTCCCCTCTAAAACCCTGTTTGTTTCTCAGAGTCCATAGTCTCTTATGGTTCATCTCTCCCTCCGATTTCCCTCCCTTCATTTTTCCCTTCCTTCTCCTAATGTCCTCTATGCTATTCCTTATGTTCCACAAATAAGTGAAACCATACGATAATTGACTTTCTCTGCTTGACTTATTTCACTTAGCATAATATCCTCGAGTCCCATCCATGTTGATGTAAAAGTTAGGTAATCATCCTTTCTGATGGCTGGGTAATATTCCATCATATATATGGACCACATCTTTATCCATTAGTCTTTTGAAGGGAATCTCGGCTCTTTCCAAAATTTGACTATTGCAGACATTGCTGCTATGAACATTGGGGTGTATATGGCCCTTCTTTTCACTACATCTCTGTCTTTGGGGTAAATACCAGGAGTGCAATTGCTGGGTCATAGGGTAGCTCTATTTTTAAATTTTTGAGGCACCTCCACACTGTTTTCCAAAGTGGCTGTACCAACTTGCATTCCCACCAACAGTGTAAGAAGGTTCCCATTTCTCCACAACCTCTCCAACATTTGTTGTTTCTTTCCCTGTCCATTTTTGCCATTCTAACTGGTATAATGTGGTATCTCAATGTGGTTTTGATTTGAATGTCCCTGATGGCTAATGTTGATGAATATTTTTTTCATGTGTCTGTTAGCCATTTGTATGTCTTCTTCAGAGAAGTGTCTGTTCATGTCTTCTGCTCATTTTTGACTTGATTATTTGTTTTTTGAGTGTTGAGTTTGAGAAGTTCTTTATAGATCTTGGATACCAGCCCTTTCTCTGTAGTGTCATTTGCAAATATCTTCTCCCATTCTGTGGGTTGCCTCTTTGTTTTGTTGACTGTTTCCTTTGCTGTGCAGAAGGATGAAGTCCCAAAAGTTCATTTTTGCTTTTGTTTCACTAGCTTCTGGAGATGTATCTTGAAAGAAGTTGCTGTGGGCGTTGTCAAAGAGGTTACTGCCTATGTTATCGTCTAGGATTTTGATGGAGTCCTGTCTCACATTGAGGTCTTTCATCCATTTTGAGTTTATCTTTGTGTATGGTGTTAGAGAATTGTCAAGTTTCATTGTTCTGCATGTGGCTGTCCAATTTTCCCAGCACCATTTATTGAAGAGGCTGTCTTTTTTCCATTGCATGTTTTTTCCTGCTTTGTCAAAGAATATTTGACCATAGAGTCCATTGGTCTATATGTCTGTTTTTGTGCCAGTACCATGCTGTCTTGGTGATCACAGCTTTGTAATATAGCTTGAAATCGGGCAACATGATGCCCCCAGCTTTGTTTTTCTTTTTCAACATTTCCTTGGTGATTCAGGGTCTTTTCTGATTCCATACAGATTTTGGGATTGTTTGTTCCAGCACCTTGAAAAATGTCATTGGAATTTTGATAGGGATGGCATTGAAGGTATAGATTGCTCTGGGTAGCATAGACATTTTAACAATGTTTATTCTTCTGATCCATGAGCATGGAATATTTTTCCATCTTTTTGTGTCTTCTTCAATTTATTTCATGAGTGTTCTGTAGTTTCTAGAGTATAGATCCTTTACCTCTTTGGTTAGATTTATTCCAAGGTATCTTATGGTTTTTGGTGCTATTATAAATGGAATCATTTCTCTAATTTCTCTTTCTACAGTTGCATTGTGAGTGTATAGGAAAGCAACCGATTTCTGTGCATTGATTTTGTATCCTGCCACATTACTGAATTGCTGGATGAGTTCTAGTAATTTGGGGGTGGAGTCTTTTGGGTTTTCCACATAAAGTATCATGTCATCTGTGAAGAGGGAGAATTTGACTTCTTCTTTGCCAATTTGAATAACTTTTATTTCTTTTTGTTGTCTGATTGCTGTTGCTAGGACTTCTAGTACTATGTTGAACAATAGTGGTGAGAGTGGGCCTCCTTGACGTGTTCCTGATCTTAAGGGGAAGGCTCTCAGCTTTTCCCCATTGAGGATGATATTCGCTGTGGGTTTTTCATAGATGGATTTTATGAACTTGAGGAATGTGCCCTCTATCCCTATACTCTGAAGAGTTTTAATCAGGAAAGGATGTTGTATTTTGTTAAATGCTTTTTCTGCATGAATTGAGAGGACCATATGGTTCTTCTCTCTCTTCTTATTAATGTGTTCTATCACATTGATTGATTTGCGAATGTTGAACCATTCTTGCATCCCAGGGATAAATCCCACTTGGTCGTGGTGGATGATCCTTTTAATGTATTGTTGGATCCTATTAGCTAGGATTTTGTTGAGGATTTTGGAATCCATATTCATCAGGAATATCGTTCTGAAATTCTCCTTTTTGATGGGGTCTTTACCTGGTTTGGTGATTAAGGTAATGCTGGTCTCATAGAATGAGTTTGGAAGTTTTCCTTCTGTTTCTAGTTTTTGAAACAGCTTCAGTAGCATAGGTATTATTTCTTCTTTGAATGTTTGGTTGAATTCCCCAGGGAATCCATCAAGCCCTGGACTCTTGTTTTTTGGGAGGGTTTTGATCACTGCTTCAATCTCGTTACTGGATATTGGCCTATTCAAGTTGTCAATTTCTTCCTGTTTCAGTCTTGGCAGCTTATAGGTTTCCAGGAAGGCCTCCATTTCATCCAGATTGCTCAGTTTATTGGCATATAGTTGTTGATGATAATTTCTAATAATTGTTTCTATTTCCTTGGTGTTAGTCGTGAGCTCTCCCCTTTCATTCATAATTTTATTAATTTGGGTCCTTTCTCTTTTCTTTTGGATAAGTCTGGCCAGTGGTTTATCGATCTTATTAATTCTTTTAAAGAACCAGCTTCTAGTTTTGTTGATCTGATCTACTGTGTTTCTGGTTTCTAATTCATTGATCTCTGCTCTAATCTTAATTATTTCTCTTCTAATGCATAGCTTAGGCATCATTTGTTGCTTTTTCTCTAGTTCTTTAAGGTGTAGAGTTTGCTGATGAATTTGGGATTTTTCTATTTTTTTGAGTGAGGCTTGTATGTCTATGTATTTCCCCCTTATGACTGCCTTTGCAGTATCCCATAGGTTTTGGACCAATGTGTTTTCGTTCTCTTTGGTTTCCATGAATTGTTTAAGTTCTTCTTTGATTTCCTGGTTGAGCCAAACATTCTAGAGCAGAGCGGTCTCTAGCTTCCAAGTGTTTGAATTTCTGCCAAATTTTTTCTTGTGATTGAGTTCCAGTTTTAAAGCACTGTGGTCTGAGAATATGCAGGGAATAATCTCAATCTTTTGGTATTGGTTGAGACCTGATTTGTGACCCGGTATGTGGTCTATTCTGGAGAAAGTTCCATGTGCACTCCAGAAGAATGTGTATTCTGTTCTTTTAGGGTGGAATGTTCTCTATATATCGATGAGGTCCATTTGGTCCAGTGTGTCATTCAAAGCTCTTGTTTCCTTGTTGGTTTTCTGCTTAGATGATCTGTCCATTGCTGAAAGTGGAGTATTGAGATCTCCTACAATTAATGTTTTGTTATCAATATGACTCTTTATTTTGGTTAACAGTTGGCTTATATAGCTGGCCTTCCCATGTTGGGGGCGTAGAGATTTACAGTTACTAGATCTTCTTGTTGGATAGACCCTTTAAGAATGATATAGTGTCCTTCTGTGTCTCTAGCTACAGACTTTAGTTTAAAATCTAATTTGTCTGATATAAGAATTGCTACCCCAGCTTTCTTTTGAGGTCCGTTGGCATGGAAGATGGATCTCCATCCCTTCACTTTCAGTCTGGATGTATCTCTAGGTTCAGAATGAGTCTCTTGTAGACAGCATAAGGATGGGTCCTGTCTTTTTAACCAATCTGCAACCCTGTGCCATTTTATGGGAGCATTTAGGCCATTCATGTTAAGAGTGATTATTGAAAGATATGAATTAATTGTCATTATGTTGCCTGTGACGACGTTGTTTTTATGGATTGGCCCTGTAAATTTCCGGTGTATATCACTCTTAGGGTCTTTCTCCTTTTATAGAATCCCCCTTAATATTTCTTGCAGGGCCGGCTTAGTGGTCACATATTCTTTCAGTTTCTGCCAGTCTTGAAAGCTCTGCATCTCTCCATCCATTCTAAATGAAAGCCTTGCCAGATAAAGTATTCTTGGCTGCATGTTCTTCTCGTTTAGTACCCTGAATATGTCTTGCCAGGCCTTTCTGGCTTGCCAGGTCTCTGTGGATATGTCTGACGTTATTCTGATGTTCCTCCCTCTGTATGTAAGGAATCTCTTCCCCCTAACTGCCCTTAAGATGGTTTCCTTGGTTCTAAGATTTGTGAGTTTTACTGTTACATACCGGGGCATTGGCCTGTTTTCCTTGATCTTGGGAGGGGTCCTCTCTGCCTCTAGGACATGAATGTTTGTTTCATTCCCCAGATTAAGGAAGTTTTCAACTACGATTTGCTCAAATACATCTTCTAGTCCTCTCTCTCTCTCCACTCCCTCTGGGATTCCAGTCATTCTGATATTGGAACTCTTCATGGTATCACTTATTTCTCTGATTCTATTTTCATGGATTCTGAGTTGTTTTCCCTGGCCTCCTCTTTTCCCTTTTTATCTATTTAATTGTCTTCCACGTCCCTTATTCATTCTTCTGCCTCACTTACCCTAGCTGTTAGATTATCCAGATTGAATTGGATCTCATTGATAGCATTTTTAAGTTCTGCCAATTCAGCTTTCATTTCTGCCCTTAGAGACTCTATGTTGCCTTTAATTGATTTCTCCATTCTAGCTATTGTCTTCACAATTGCTAGCCTGAATTCTGTCTCCAACATCTTGCTTATATCTGCATCCATTTGTTAATCTGTGGTATAAGTCATAATCTCTGAGTCTTTTCTATTTTGCGGGTTCCTCCTCCTAGTCATTGTTGATGGGTGGTTGAGGGAATGTATAGAATCCAACTTATTGACCACAGCCCACGCAAGATGTACCTGTTTTCTAGGGACCTTAGGGTTGCTGTCCTCTTGTTTTCCCAGCCTGTCTTCTGGGGGAGGGTCCTGCCATGCTGTTACTCAGGAACCCTATTTGGGCAGAGTTGCCCTGCCCCCCTCTGGTGGGAGATGGGCTCAGTGGGAATCAGGTTTTTGGGGCTTTTGTTCTCCGGCGGCTTTCCCTGGCGGCTTTCCATGTCTCTTCCCAGAGTCAGAGGAGAAGAGACCATTTCCCACCCTCGGCCTCAGAGCAGAGAGATCGCAGTCTGTTCTTCAGTGAGCTCTCCAGGCCACACTGTCTCTGTTTCTGTCCGTGTTGCTATAAACTGCAGCGTCCTAGGTTGTGCGCCCCTCTGCAGTGCCCCCAGTCCTGCCTCTAGGTCGGGTCACATCTCTGCCCTTTGTGCTTCTGAAACCGCCAGCCGCCCCCAGTTTGCAGGCGCGACCCCACCGCTCCGGGTTTCCGCCCGGAGAGCTGCCCTAAAGTCCACCACTACAGGTCTGGGAGTCTATGCCCCGTCCCCAGCGTGCGAGGCTGTCGCTCACCAGTGGTGTAGGATCCCCATGGCCAGGTTCCCTCCCCCTACTGTTTATCCTCCGATGTCTACCCGTGGAATCATGGCTCCCTGCTTCCTACCTCAAAACCAACTGCCTGCAATATTCTGTTTGTAGAGATCCAGATCTTCTTACATCTCAGGCTGATTTCGTGGGTGCTCAGAGTGGTCTGGTAGATATCCAGCTCAATTCTGGGGACCAGTTGAAATAGGATCCCCTACTCCTCCACCATCTTTTCTTCTCATTCCGATGTTGAATATCTTTAAATTTTATTTTGTATGTACATCTTTGATTCACTTGAAATGTATTTTGCTATAGGCTGTGAGGTAACTCCAGTCTTTCTAGATGGCTAGCCAATTATCCCAATATTATTTATTGAATTATCTTTCATTTCCCTAGTGATCTAAAATGCCATATTTATCATATAGTAAATTGTATCTTATACTTAATTTTGTTTGTCATATACTATTGTATTCCATTGTCTAGATACCTAGACTGATTCTAGTATTAACACATTTAGTTACTTCATAATACAATTTACACCTGTTTATGAATAATTAAAAAATTCCCACATTATTCTTACCTATTTTTATTCCAAAAAACCTACAGAATTATTTTTTTTAATTTCTAAGAATGTCCTGTTGAAACTTTGATTTGTATTACATTAAATGTATACATTAATTTGTAGAGAATTGTCAACTTTTGTATATCAAGTCTATGAAAATGCTATATTTCACCATTAATTTAAAAATAATAAGTGTGTCATAATACTCAAACATATACCAAAATGTTAATTCTAGGTATTTCTATTTTGGGGGAATTTTGAGGTATTGTTTATTCCATGAAATTTTTAAAACAGTTTTATTGATATGCCATAGAATTCACCCATTTAAAGTATGCAATTCAATGATTTCTTAATATGTTCACAGTATTATGCATCTATCATTATCTAATTTTATAACATTTCCATAATGCCTAAGGGAAACTTCAGACCCAGTAGCATTCACTCCCTATTTATCTTCAACTCCCACCTCCCACAGTATTAGGCAGTCACTGATCTACTTTCTGTGACAACAGATTTGCCTATTCTGAACACTGAACACTTTATATAAATGAATTATATAATATGTGGTCTTTTGTGACGGGCTTCTTTTACTTAGCAAGTCTTCAAGGTTCATCCCTATTATAGCATTTATCAGCACTTCATTCATTTACATGGCTGAATAGTAATCCATTATATGGCTATACCACCTATTATTTATCCATTCCTCAATTGATAGACATCTGGGTTTTTTTTTTTTTTTTGGCTTTATGGCAATTATGAATAATGCTACAATGAACATTCATTAACTAGTTTTTGTGTGGGTGTTTGTTTTTAATTCTCTTGTGTATATACTTAGGAGTGAAACTGTTAGGTCATATGGTAGCTCTATATTTGACTTTTTGAGGAAATGCCAGACTGATTTTCAAAGTGACTGCACAATTTTTTTTAAAGATTTTATTTATTTATTTGAGAGAGAGAGAGTGAGAGACAGAGAGCACGAGAGGGAAGAGGGTCAGAGGGAGAAGCAGACTCCCCACTGAGCAGGGAGCCCGATGTGGGACTCGATCCCAGGACTCCAAGATCATGACCTGAGCCGAAGGCAGTCACTTTACCAACTGAGCCACCCAGGCGCCCCATGACTGCACAATTTTAAATGATCACCAGCAACATATGAGGGTTCTGATTTCTTCACATTCTTGCCAACACTTGTTATCATCTGTTATTTTTATTATAGCCATCCTAGAGGTTGGGAAGTGGCATGCCATTGTGATATCTTTCCTTAATACTCTATAATGCTTGCATAATTCTTTTTTAATGGCAAACCCACCTATATTTATAAAAGCAAAACATTGTAACATGAATACTCTGGAAACTGGAAATAAATGCTGACCTCTGTTTACACAGTGTCCTGAGTCACTTCTGGGTAGGCAGACATCAAGCAATCTTAAAATGGACATGTTTATAGCCACAGATATGCAATTGTATTTGAAGAAAAATAATATCACAAATTCCAATGATATTTTTTGACTTTTTATTTTAAAGATTTTATTTATTCATTAGAGCTGGGGAGGGAGAGCATGCATGAGTGAGCACGAGTAGGGGGAGAGGCAGAGGGAGAAGCAGACACCCTATTGAGCAGGGAACCCAACATGGGGCTCAATCCCAGGACCCTGAGATCATGATCCAAGCCAAAGGCAGATGCCTAACCAACTGAGCCACCCAGGCGCCCTGATATTTTTTGACTTTTTAAAAGGAAGTTGGAAGTTCTTAAATTAACTTTGCAGCACCTCTATTAGCATGTCACATTTTTATGAAACTTTAAAGTGCATTTTCAGAGATTAAGGATTATCATCAGTAATCTCATTTTAAAACTATTTTTTGCTTCCACCTTATTTTCATTCCTTTCATTAATTCATTTTATGCCCAGACCCAGTGTCTAATATGTGAAGACCACATATATATCATATCAAACGTCTTTGGAACAGTGTTATCTTTGCCTTGCTTGCATTACCACTGATTTGTGGAAAGAGACAAAGTAAGGGGTTTTATGATGCAGATTACCCAAATATAGTAAATCCAAATATAGTCCTTGAATTGCTATTTAATTCGACGTATTGTAACAAAATAGTTGAAATAGCTGATGTAAGTATATTCTATCTATATCTATCAATCTATTATAACTAGAGAATATTGACATTAGTGTAACTTCAGATTATAAATCAATATAAAATTGCATTGATTGGCATTTTGTTAGTTATGGTATACTCTGCCTATAAATTCACCTTAAGTTTTTGAAATAAAAATGAGAGAAAAGGAGGAGGTATTTTCAAAGTTACCATAGGTCTATTTTATCTAGTGGTGGCAGCAACTTCCAAATCATCTTCAGGGAAGATGGTTTTTTTTTCTGTTTAGGAAATATCCAAATAGGCAGCTTAATTAAATATAAAATAAGTACACTTCCAAATGCCTTTAGAGAGACTATAAAGTCTTGGTAACCTGAATGTGATATTGAACATTTTAATTTGGTCATGCAAATTCCTGTGTATGCTTCAGATTTTGTATGTAAGATTTTGTAGCTTGCTTTTTGAAGGAGAGATGAAAGTGGAGAAAATAATTTCCTGGGCACAGACAAATGGCAAAGTGCTTTGAAAGTTTATATTGATCAAGAGAATGGTGCTTTGAGAGTACTGGGAGACAAAACATGGCGATAGAGAATCCTTTTGAGAAGACTTTAAGGTAGGGAGACATTGGCTGAGGGGAATCAGAAAGGAAAGAAAACAGTGCAGGCACTCCTAATGGATAGACTATAACATGAGGCACCCCTCTGAGGACATGTAAAAATAATAGAGTACTATTGTAGAGTTGAAGGGATTTGGATGAGTCCCAACAAGCACAATGCTTTAGAGCAGTGCTGTCCAATAGAAATTTCAGTGATAAAGAAATGTACTAGCTTGGTATTGTCTGATATAATCTAGTAACCACTAGACATATGTGGCTATTCAACACTTGAAATGTTCCTGGTATGATTGAGGAACCAATTTTTAAATTTAAAAATTCTTTTTATTTTTGAGAGAGAGAGAGAGAGAGCATGAGCAGGGGGAGAGGTGGAGGGAGAGAGAGAGAATCTTAAGCAGGCTCCACGCTCAGTACAGAGCTTCACATGGGGCTCAATCTCTCGACCCTGAGATCATGACCTGAGCCAAAATCAAGAGTTGGATGCTTAACCAACTGAGCCACCCAGGCATCCCTGCCTTAATTCTAATTTTTTAAATTTAAATAGTTATGTGTAGCTAATTGCTCCCTATTGGACAGAGCAGGTCTGGAATATTTAAAATAAATGTGACATCATATACTTAAAAGTAGAAACCTGAACATTTCAATTGCATGTTTAAGATTGAGTCATAAATTGGACTAAAAAGCATCTTTATATTATAGTAATTGGTAAAAAAAATTTAAAGTATGTCATTCTCTACTGCTTATAGAATGAAATTCAAAATCTTTAGGTGAATATACAAGGCTTTCCAAAACTCACCCTTCCAGGTAACTGCGCTAACCTTAAGTCCAACAATCTTATACAAACCTCCTGTTAATGAAGCCAATCCGACTATTTGCTATTTACAAAGAAATAAGGAAACTGAGGTTTAGAAAGATTTTTTAAAATACTTTTTAAGATTTTATTTATTTATTCATGAGAGAGAGAGAGAGAGAGAGAGGCAGAGGGAGAAGAAGACTCCCAAGGAGCAGGGAGCCCGATGCAGTACTCGATCCCAGGACCCTGGGATCATGACCTGAGCTGAAGGCAGATGCTTAACCATCTGAGCCACCCAGGCGCCCTAGAAAGATTATTTATCCCCCATTTTCTCTGGTGATAGGTGTTCAAATCTAAGCAGTGTGACTCCGGAGCTCTAGTTCTTATCACTATACCAGTTTCTTTATCTTCAAAATAAACATAATAATACCTACTTCATAAGGTTGCTTGAAGATTAAATGAGATATTTATATGAAGAGCTTGACTTTTACCTGGTACAGAATAGTGCACAATGAAGATTAGCTATTGTTGTTCATGCTACATTGGCACTGTTACTTGTAATACTTAATTTGAATATTACAATTCAGAATGAAACAAAGGAAACGATCTTCTTTTTTAAGACCCATAAACTATTTTTGCTTTTGACCTATATTATCTTGACTAGTGTTATGACATTTACAGAGATCTCAAACAAAAATTAGTTTATGAATTAGCTTTATATCACTCTGGAAAAGTTCTGCCACTCCAAAGCTATCTGAATGAGAAAGAAATAAAATGGCTTAGCAAAGTGCTCTGGCACTGAAATAATGCAATTTGAAAACTACAATTGTACATAAACCAAAAAACAGAATAAATGAAGAAAAGTCAGTAACTGAAAGACATAGTGAACTATAAACAAAAGGAATTTTCAAATAGGATCATTTTTCATTCCTTTTTATCATGGAAAAGACAAAATGTCGAAAGGAAACAAATGCATTTTCAAGAAGCCAGACAAGAAAGGTTATTCAGCTTGTATCTCTATCAGAGATACAAGAGCATAACTATGCTCTTGAGTATGCATAGTAAAGTTATTATTTGCTTTTAGAAAATATGTGACTCTAAGCATAAGAAACTACAACATAAATATAGGCTTTACTATGAAATATAACTTAAGAATGCTGGCATCAGTTTGGATATATATCACTAAAATTTCTCCCACATAAAAAGAAGGGATTTAAGAAAACATGTAGTTTTCATTGAGAGTCTTTTGCTCATGATAAGTATTCAGAAGGGAAAAATATTTATAAAAAGTGAAAATATAAAAAGAGAACATGCACATCAATAGTTTCTAATATCCATTAGTTATTTTGAATGTTCCATACTTGTCTTAGAAAACTGAGGCAATGCCTTTGAGATTTTTATAAATATCGATTGTTTTAATAGTGTAATATCAAATCTAAAAACAAGATGTCCAGTATATAAAATCTATAAAATAAATAAATAAATCTATAAAATAAATAAATGAATAAATAAAATCTAAAAACAAGATGCCCTGCATGCATGTCATGATTTATTTCTTCTGAGGTTTTTTACTTCTTTACTAATCAGTATAAGGAATTTTATTTCTCCCAGATTGCAGGAAAAAATAAACCAAACACATTGCTAAGGTTATCCGAGCTAGACATAGAATACAAAGAACTCATTTTAATCAAAGTTAAACAATTGGATGAAATTCCTTATGTTAATGTTAGTTTTGTATTTTTCCTAGATATTATAAAATACTATTCTATTTTGTGGCTTTGACTGCAGTAGATTCTTGAGTAGATAATATCAGAGGCGTTATTTTATTCTTATTTTATTTTGTGAAATTTTATTACTAAGGGGTTAGATTAGATCAAAAGAATATTTCATGTAATATTGTCTTTCTTGAACTTTTGCTTATAGTTTTTTAGAAGAGAAGCACTGCCTAAAGTTTGCTTAACGGTACAGAATTGTAAGGCAAAGTAATAAAAAGAACCCTTCTTTGAGAGAATTTTGATTTTTATATATTATTTAAAAGCCTGGAGCCATCTGACTTTTTCTTTATGACCTTATTTCCTTTTTTGCAAAATCTTTCCCCAAGTCTTCCATAATGCCTCTTAAGATAAATCAAAGGATAACCTAAAGTTAGTCAGTCAGTGCTTTTGTCCTTTGGACTACTGTAAGTGTAAATATAGGAAATGTGTTAAAATGATGCATTTAGATCAGGTCAAAAAGGTAACATGGTTGAATGTGTTTATTTTTCTTTGCAGTTGTGATATGTTGAATGTTTCTTCTTTAAGCTCTCTTCTTCTATCACATTATATCAGTTGAAAGGATTCAGGATTTTCAGTACTGAAGGTCAGACACTACTAAGCATTAAAAGTCTTTAACTGAAGAGGGAAAGGAGAAAATATCCAAGTTTAGTTCAGACATTTGTGACCTCAATTTAGACCTTTATATTTATGTTAAATCCAAATGTGTTGAATCTAAAATCAAAATAATATACTTTGTTCTACTCTGGATTAAAATAGGTTGTGCTGGACCTGAGTTGCAATAGATTTCAATATGTGTATCATATCAGTCGACCTTCACTAATAGGTTAGTAAACTTCTATTTTTCTTTACCACTCCAACCAATAAACATTACTATTATAGGAAATATAGTCCTAATACATGGCAACCTGCTTTTCGTGCTCATGATATAAAATGTGTAATATGAGCATAGTGTGTATACAATCAACCCTTCCATTCTAAGGGAAAAAAGGGAAGAAAGATGATAATTTTGTGCACAAAAGTCTTTGTGGTATGAAATGACTCAAAGTAATGAGATATTATAATTCAGGGCACAATAGTAGCCCAACTGTTTGAAATTTTGCATTATACTATATTAAATTTTTAGTATCTGCTGTTGGTTTGGATTTTTGTAAGATTCAGAGTTAACATTCACAAGGAAACACCCAAGCATACAAAAAAAAAAATTAAGAACTGCAGCAGTACAAGTTGATTTCCCAAGGATGCAAAGAGAATAATTTTCTACGATGAAGTATACCTTTATGCACTCTATCAAAAATTAAGCATAGTGTTACACATTCATGATACATCTTGTAGCTCCTCAAGTACAAAGAGTGGGTTAGAACTGAAGTGTAAATCATGTCCTTGTTTTTGGATTGCTTTATCTAATTCTTTATACATATATTAGTCCTATTGTAAAATAGAGATGTGATTTTCCTTTCACAAGTCTAACTAAATCTTCACATTATGTAAATACACATCTGTTCAAAAAACAAAGCTAAAGAAACAATCCACACTTACTATGAAACAAAAAAGATTTCAAGGATATTGAAGTATAATTTTGTTTTTGCTTTGTTTTAGCTGCATCAAGGTCTTAGGGTGATGTATTTTACTACTGTTCTCCAAATGATAAAAAAAACATTTCCTTTAGAGTGTATTGACCATAATATAAACAAAATACTTAAAGATAGTTATTTTAAACAAACCTCAAAGACAAACTAATTAAATATATTTTACGTTAGTAACCTATAAAAAAGGGAAAGCTAATATGAGAAACAGAGCTTGAGCACACACCTAGTCACCAAATGATTTTATCTAGTTCATACCGTCATCAACAGTAGGTTCAGTTACAAATGCTGTTCATTAATAGGATTATTTAAAATGAAAACTCTAGAATATTCCCCCTCAAGTTTGTTTTGCTTTGGCAAATGTTTAAATCTTCTTCTCTACACTCTCTTTGTGTTATTAGAAATGTTGATTTTTAATTTGAATTTTCCATTCTCTTCATTTAAGTAATTTAGTTTAGTGACAGGCGCCTTAGTAATCAAGCATGTATTTTTAGTGCCTACTCTTATAAGGCGTTATATTCAACAAAGACAAGGTGAATCATTTTATTGAGTTATGGAGATTGAAGTGCACCTGGAAAATGAGTAAGAAGAGAGCTTTAGAGTAAGTGATCATATTCCCTTTGGGGATACTGTTTAATGAAGAAATATTGGGTTTTATTTTCAAAAGATAACCTCTTTAAGGAATTAATTTTGTTTCTAAGATCAGTTAAGAAGGCAGTTATATGGATCTAATCGATTGTGTTCTCTAGCATTCATTCAATAAGTATTTATCAAACACTGTACTGTAGTAATCCTTAATTTCATCTTTTAAATTTTAACACAATTATTCAATATGGTATGAAATACTCTAGGTATAAAAATATTTGCAGATAAAGCTACTTTAAAAGCTGGATTCCCTGAAAATATGGGAGAAATTACTGTGCTTTTTGATTTTTCAAAAAGGTCAGAAACCTCAATACAAGCAGACTATTGGCACCAGATGCCTGAGAAAAGGTTTTTAATTACTAAATTCTACTAAATATTCATGATCCAACTTTAAGAAGAGGTAATACCAAGAAATCCAGGCTTGTAAAATATTAAAAATTGATTGTGCACATTACAGAAAGTTTTAACTCCACAAAATAATATAGTGTAGGATTCACTTACTGAATATACATACTGTACTTATTCTCTCTCTTTCTCAGTATTAACACTTCTATACCAACATCTAAACTTAGAGTTAGGCAAACCCAGACCAACATCCTACACTATGCAAGAAATACCATTACATATTCCTTACAATATTATTTAATTTTAACACTTTTAGTGCAGGAGAACATATTCTGTATTAGTTTGGTTTCAGTTTGTTTAAATTCTTCATTCTAGAGAGCATCACATATTATAGGTTATATAATTCAGTAGCTTTAAGTAAAACAAGATTAGGTCCTTTTGAGAAACACTAAAATATTTTTGCAACGTTTTTGCTAAAGGTATTTCTATGGACAGCAACAACTTCTTTCATTTGGAAAGACAACATTTCTATTTTACACACAGGCACACACCTAGGTACACACACACACACACACACACACACACACACACCCCAGTAAACAAATGTTTGAATAGAGACATTGAGATTTAATGAGAATATTAGATTTCACATACTTCTGGGTTAGGACTTACTACATCTACAGCTCTGATACTTATAAGGCATGCATATATCTATGATATATTTTTAAAGATTTTATTTATTTATTTAATTGACAGAGAGAGAGAGAGAAAGCGTGAGAGGGAACACAGGCAGGGGAAGTGGGAGTGGGAGAAGCAGGCTTCCAGCCGAGCAGGGAGCCCAACGCGGGGCTCGATCCCAGGACCCCGGGATCATGACCTGAGCCGAAGGCAGTCGCTTAACCAACTGAGCCACCCAGGCGACCCCATATATCTATGATATTAAATCAGCTTTCTCTGAAGACAGCAATTTACCACAAAAGTGACAGTAGCCAGGACTGTCTTTCTTATTCCTGGAAAATTCCAGGACAATTTTCTTATTCCCCCATTGGAACCACTAGGGGGCATGTCTCTCCATAAATCTAATGATCAACAATTGACTTGACAATGGAAGCCAACTAAGTAAAAAAAATTTTTTTTAAGATTTTATTTATTCATGAGAGAGAGAGAGAGAGAGAGGCGGAGGGAGAAGCAGGCTCCCAAGGAGCAGGGAGCCCGATGTGGGACTCGATCCCAGGACTCTGGGATCATGACCTGAGCCGAAGGCAGATGCTTAACCATCTGAGCCACCCAGGCGCCCATAAGTAAAATTTTAAGTTCAATGGGTTGAGAATTTCTACGCTGTAACTGATTCAGGAGTTTAGTCTAATGTATTTCAGATGCTTCCTGAATAAAATGTTAGGTCAGGCAGATTTCAATGCACAGAAAAAGAATTAGGGTAGATGAAAAAATAATTTTCATTTTAACAGGTTTCTCAGTAGTAGTTGCTCAGAAGAGACACATATTTTATCTAAAATGCAAGCTTTTACATAGTAGAACATTGCATGAATTTTCTTGATTGTATCTTGACAAAATGTGTGTATATTTTATAGGTACAAAAGACTAATTCTATTTGATTTTCCTCTTGAAGGTTTGATTTGGGAAGAATAATGATGAATATAAGCCATTTAACACTGTTTTGTGACCTACATTTAGAAATGGAATTAGCAAGTTCAAGGTTGATACACATTCCAAATACAGCAATAACAACCAACAATAAAAGAACAATATTGAATCAAAATTACACTATCCACTTGTTTGATTTTTTCATTATCATTTTCTAATAATTTATAATGAGTACATTTTCCTGACAATTTTCTTAGCTATATAATTTTAATCATCTCATTTCTTTCTTAATTTTATTAGTGTGGATATTTAAAAAATAATGATATCAATTATTTGTACTCTAGATGCCTACAGATTTTTGGATCAAAGCTGAAGAGTCCTCAAAAAAAATGGGGTAGGAATGTGAGGCTGAAAAGTGGTGAAATAAGAGAAATAGTAGTCAAAACTGCAGAAGTTGCATTTTATTCTAATCAATATGTGTATGAAATTGTACTTCCAATTTGAGATTATTTAATCTGTCAGTTTGCTATCAACTGTTTCTACATGATTTCAGATTCAATCACCTTTGTACCAATGACTTGGAAAATCCTTAGAGTTACAGATGAAACAAATTGTGCTTGGACTAGGAAGGGAAGAACTAATGTTTGTTTAGCATCAAATATGTTTCAAGCATTTTACAAATATCTCATTTAACTTTCACAACAACTCCCAGAAGTGGGGAATAATACTATCCCTAGTTTACAGATGAGGAAACTGTGTCTAAAAGAAATTCAGTCTTTTGTGTAGCTCATAAAGTTAACAAGTGAAAGATCTGGGATTTCTTTTCATTTAGTTCAAAATATTTTAAAATTTTTCTTGAAATTTCTTTAACCCATGAATTATTTAGAATTATGTTGTTTAATCACCAATTATTTTGGGATTTTTCAACTACCTTTCTGTTACTGATTTCTAGTTTAATTCCATGGTAATCTGAGAGCAGACGTTGTTTAATTTCCATACTTTTATATTTGTTAATGTGTGTTTTTGATGTTAAGTATATACATATTAAGGACTGTTATGTCTTTTTTGAGAATATATACATATTAAGGACTGTTATGCCTTTAATCATTATATAATGCCCCTCTCTGTCCTTGATAACTTTCCTTGCTCTGATGTCTGCTCTAAAATTAATATTTCTATCCCCACTTTCATTGATTAATGTTAGCATTCTATATCTTCTACATCCATTTACTTTTAATCTATATACGTCTTTATACTTAAAGTGGATTTCTTGTAGACAACATTCAGTTGCGACTTGATTTTCTTTGTCTTTCTGTTCTTTTATTTCTAATTTCCTTCCATTGTGATATAGGGTTAAAGGATTTCAACTTTTTATATTTGTTGAAACATGTTTTTTTTGGCCTAACATTTGTTTGTCATTTACAATTGTCCATATATCCTTCAGGAGAATGTATATTATGCCATCGTTGGGTGGAGTGTTCTACTTACGTCTGTTCGTTCTAGTTGGTTTATAGTGTTGTTCAATACCTCTACTTCCTTATGGATTTGCTGTCAAGATTTTCTATCTGTTATTGAAAATGGGGTTATAAAATCTCCAGCTATTATTGCAGAAATGTCTATTTCTTTAATTCTATCAATGTTTGCCTTATATATTTTGAAACTCTGTTGTTTGATATATATGTGTTATAGTCATTAAAACTTCTTAATGAATTGACATTTTTATCAATATGCTATATCCCTCTTTTTCTCTTATAATTTTTTTACTTAGTCTATTTTTTGTCATAGTCACTCAAACTGTTGTGGTTACTATTGGCATGGAACATCTTTTTCCATCCTTTCACTTTCAAAACTATTTGTATCTTTGGATTCAAAGTGACCCTCTTATAGATAGCATATAGTTAGACTCTATTTTTAATTGATGCTTCCTTTTGTGTATATTTTTAATATGTTTTCTTATGTATATTATGGGGATTACATTTAATATCCCAAATTTGTGGAAGTTACGACAATCTCATTTGAGCTGATATGAATTTAACTTCAATAGTATTAAGACTGTACTCCTTTACAGCTCCATTCCTTCTCCTTTAGGTTGTTATTGCATCAATTTCATCCTTATTCATTGTTTGACAATTAACATAGATTTACACTTAGCTTTATATATATGTATTTTAAACCATATAGGAAATAAAAATAGGAATTATGAACTAAAAACACAATACTACTGGCTCTTGTATTTACCTATGTAGTGACCTTTACCAGTGTTCTCTATTTCTTGATACTGTTTTGAGTTACTGTTTAGTGTTTCCTATTTCAGCCTGATAGATTCCCTTAGTATTACTTGTAAGGCGAGTTTACTAGTGATAAACTCCCTCAGTTTTTTTTTTTTAATCTGGGAATGTATTAATGTCTTTATTTTTAAAGGATTTTTTGCCAGATACAGCATTCTTAATTGACAGTTTTTTTTCTTTTAACACGTTAAAAATGTCATCCTGGGGGTGCCTAGGTGGCTCAGATGTTGGCTCAGGTCATGATCCCAGGGTCCTGGGATCAAGTCCCACATCAGGCTCCTTGCTCACTGGGAAGCCTGCTTCTCCCTCTCCCACTCCCCCTGCTTGTGTTCCTTATCCCACTTTCTCTCTCTGTCAAATAAATAAATAATATCTAAAAAAAATTGTCATCCCATTACTTTTTGTCCTCCATGAATTTCTGTTGATATATTGATGTTAATTTTATTGAGGATCCTTTGTACATGGCAAGTCACTGAATAATTTTTTTTTAAGTCACTGGATAATTTTAGTTCACATCTTGAAGTTCACCGATTCTTTCTTTCAGCTGCGCAAATCTGCAATTGAAAGCTTGAAGTGAGGTTTCATTTCAGTTATTGTACCTTTCATCTCCAGAATTTCATTTGGTTCCTTTTTTGTAATTTATATCTCTTTATTGATATTCTCTACCTGTTTATGCATTGTTCTCCTGATTTCTTTCAGGTCTTTGATCATATTTTCCATTACCTATTTGAATATATTTCAGCAGGTCATTTAAAGTCCTTTTCTACTATGCCCAATGTTTGTCTCCTCAGAGACAGTTTTTCATAAATTTTTCTTTGAATGGACCATAATTTGTTGTTTCTTTTCATGCTTTGAAATTTTTTGTTGAAAACCAGACATTTTGAATATTATAACATTGTAACTGTGGAATAAGATTCTTCTGCTTCCTCAGTTTTTAATTTTGTTGCTAAATCTGTTTTTTAGTGACTTTTAAAAAGAATTTTCATAATGTCTGTATTATTTGTCATGTGTGGTCTCTGAAGTCTCTGCTCCTTTACTTTTTGTTCACTTCGTGTTTTAACAAAGATTTACTTAATTGTCAGCAGCCAAATAAAAGAGGAAGAAGGGAAAGAATTAAAAAGAAAATAATTCTAATCTTTGCAGACTGACTCTGTGCTGGAACATTCTTTCAGTGCCTAGCTAGGTTATTTATAATTTTATCTTAGCTTTCACTTCCTGCTTATACTGAGCCCAATAAGAGAGCTAAAATCTTAGGATCTTCTCAGGTCTTTTTTGAGCATGGATTTTGCCCCTGGGCATGCACATGGCTTTCTAAATTCCATGGCATATTAGGTACAATTTTAGTGCTCTAATTCTTCAAATAGTCTCTCTCCTTGGTCTTTATTCCCTGACTTTTGGTGTATTTATTGTTTGCCTCAGCAGTAACCTTTCCCTCAGGTGGCAGTAGGTTATTCATTTGCGTTTTGCTGTTTTTGAGGAATGCCTTCTGGGAGTTGACATTTCTGCCCCGAGATAGTTCATAGTTAAACAAAATAAATCAAATATTTCAGGCAGTCCTCAGACATGTTAGATAAGACAAACACAATAATTTGCAAATAAAATGTGCTCTGCTACCTCGAACCAGGGACTGGGGTCCCATTTTGGGAATTTGGATGGGCATTTAAGACTACTCCTATGCTGGAGAGGAGGCTAGGTAAGAGCAGGTAAAATATCACAACACTTTCCTACCATTTTTAAGTAGTTTTTTTATTCTTGATTCAACATTTTATTTCTTGCTGTAACCTTTGATTGCTTTCCAGAGTTCTGACAAAGTTGACTCTGACTGTTCTGCTTGATTTTTCAATGTTTCTGTGGAGAGACAGAATCTTGGAGCTACCTACTCTGCCATTTCTGGGGATACCACTCTGAAGATTTTTTCATTGTCTTTATTTTTCTGCAGTTTAATTATGATGGGTCCCTACATGGCCTTGTTTGGGTGTATTCTATTTGGAGTTCACTCAACTTTTTGAATCTGTAGGTATATTTATTTGCTAAAATTGGGGAGTTTTCTGCCATAGTTTCTTTAAATACTCTTTCAACCCCACTGTTTCTCCTCTCATTCTGATAAAATGTTAGATATTTTGTTATTGTTATACAGATCATTGAAATTTTGCTCATTTTTTCCACTTTAATTTTTCTGGGTTTTTCAGATAGAATACATTCCATTGACCCATCTTCAAATTTACTAATTCTATTCTCTGTCATCTCCAGTCTACTAGTGAGTAGAATTTCTTGTATTGGTCACTGCATTTTTTAAATTTAAATTTGGATTTTTTGTAACTTTTATTTCTTTGCTGATATCTATTTTTCATTTGTTTTAAGAGAATTTGTAGTTGATTTTTGAAGCATTTTTTTTACAACTGCTGCTTTAAAATGCTTTTCATATAATTCTAATATGTTTTTTATCTTAGTGTTATTGTAAGTTGATTATTTTTCCTCATTCAAATTGTGAGTTTCACAAATTCAAAGGGATACATGCACTCCATTGTTTATTATAGTATTATTTATGATAGCCAAATGATGGAAGCAGCCTGTGTCCATCAATAGATGAATGGATAAAGAAGATGTGAGATATATACATACATGTGTATATTTGTATATATATACACACACACTCACACACATGATGAAATATTATTCAACCATAAAATATGAAATCCTGCTATTTGCAACAATATGGATAGAGCTAGAGTATAATGCTAAGTGAAATAAGTTGGTCAGAGAAAGATAAGTACCATATGATCTCACTCATATGTGAAATTTAAGAAACCAAATGAGCAAAGGAAAAAAAAAGAGAGAAGGAGAGACTAACCAAGAACTGGACTCTTAACTATAGAGAATGAACTGATGGTTACCAGAAGGGAGGTGGGTTGGGTGATGGGAATTAAAGAATACAATGATCATGATGGAAAAAAATGGTAAAAAAAGAAATCATTTGAAAGCAATACAAATAAATATATAATCAACTGCTAAAAAATTGTGGGTTTCTTTGTTCTTGGTGTAATGAGTGATTTTTAATTGTAGCTTAGACATACTGGTTATTATACTAGATTTTTAATTCAATTAAAAACTTCTGTTTCAGCAGGCACTGACATTGTATAGATTTAGCATGTAGCGTCTACTTTTGTGGCCTTTAGTTCTAATAATTAGTTTTCTGAACTCTTGCAATGCTATTCTAGTCTGCTTCGTTCATGTCAAGCCACTGGGACTCCCACTCAATCCCTCATAGTGCCAACTGTTACTGCAGAAGTTGCTTCCCCGTGCCTGAACTGTGCTGTTTTATCCATTATAAGGATAAATAAAAACTTAATTTTCTTTGTTGTCAAATGGAAAGACACTGTTTTCCCTTTTTATTTTCCTTACAGTTTTCCTATGAGAAACCTAGTGGTTGTGAATTCTTTTTCTAAGCTAACCTTTTAATATGCATGTATATTTTTTTAGAGGCTTAATAACCCTCTTGCCAGGTTTACAGCCAAGGAATGTTTTCAAGTGTCTAGGAGTCATCCCTTTCAAATGTAAACATTTATAAAGATAGCACCTCTAGCTCCTTGTCACAGTGAGAGTTTAAGCAGGGCACCTTACTCTGAACTGTAACCATCTCCTTGTCATAGAGATAAGAAGTTTTAATATACCTTTGCAGAAATGCAATTAACTAAAACAAATGGTTACCTTAATTCCTAGGTAAACTTAGGATGAACTTTATTAAACAATTTGTAGCAAATGATGGTTTTAAGTCCTGTTAGAGAGGACTTGAAAACTTATGTACATAATGGGTTGTGACTGGCTGTATAAATAGGGTGGAATTTCTTTGATTTACCTATGAGGCATTGTGATTTGGATATGGTTACTTAAAAATAAAACTTATTTTTGTCCTTCTACATTTTGAGAAGATTTTCTGGGTTGGCAGAATTGTTATTTCTCTAAAACTGTAAACCCATGACCTGGCTATGATTCTATGAATATTGAAATAAGACACACTTGCCAGAATCTAGTCAGGGAAATGGCACTTCATCTCCAGGTGTTTAATTAGTTGGCATTCCAAATACATTAAATCCTCCTGAGTGATCTCCTTGAACTACAGTGTACCAAGTTCCATTTGCTGTGTTATCCTGGACTTATGCCACTGTGAAATGGAAATACCCCATAACAGCAAAAATAACAACCCAATGAATAAATGCACATCTGAAGGAGGAAAACTGTAAAACAAAAATGCTATAAGTTAGAGGAAATATATTTTTGTACTCTTACACTAGATCAAATTAACAAAATCTGCTTTAATTTTCTAATTTTGTTTTATTTGTTCTACATTAAACTTATTTTAGTGTACTCTCAATAGTATTTTCAACTTTTGACTCCTCAGTCATAATTAGAAACGGGATACTTGGGAACATGTGGCCTCCTATAAGAATTGGAGTTTGGGTAAGATCTTGCATAGGTTTTATATTATGAACATAATAAAAAAATAAATAGAATAACAATTTTTAGATTATCAGAGAATACAATTAATTACATATACAAATATCTTTATAAATGAGTAATTTTTAAATGAAAAAAAGGTTTTGTGTTATGCAATTAGATGCACATGCTGTGTTCTACACCAGAGTTCCAAGAAAAATCACTTTGAATTTTTGATATGAAATTACTGGAAAATAAATTGTTATATGAAATTTAGATTTTTCATATTAAGAAAGCCTACAATTTGCTCTAAGAATTTTTTTGGAGAAATATCCTTTTTACTTTAATAATGATTAAAGATGAAATTTGCTCACACTGTTTTCCCCTTTATTAACAAACTAGAATGTTAAAAAAATGAACCATTTAAAATTAATTTAAAATTTCATTAAAATCATTCAATTTTTTTGCCAGTCACTTTCATGTTATGAAATCTGAATTTTAAATAAAAGTGTATTAGAAAAAGTTCCAGTTTATGAAAAATTGCAACAAATTGATTTTGTTATAAGAATGAGACGAATACTTCACTACAGATGTTGTAATGCAATCTAATGGCAAATGCCAATTTCCAGGATCTCTTTGGTGACCATAAAATTAGTACTCATTCAAGTTGAACTACTTATAACTTGTACATGCATAGTACAGCATTTAGGATTATAGTATTATCAGGCACTGCAAGCCTATGTAATGCCTTATAAATCATTTTAAAAAGTTTATATTTGGTTTTGTAGAGTTAAGTATCTTTAAATACTTTCTAATTTTATTGTTTATATACTGTTCTGGAAAAATGATAGAATGTATATAGGAACTGAGGATTTCCTCTGAGTTACCTGTAGAATTGATGTGAAAAAAGTTCTGTATATTCCATTGGGTTGAAAAAATTAGAAACTTATTTCTAATCCTGGCAGAAATTGAAACAGTTTTCTTTTTCTGATAGATTGGGTTCATTTATTTTCTGGAGTCCAGATAGTCATTTCTCCCAGCTCCTAAAGTAACTCAGGTTCCTACCCTGGTCTACTCCACTGTTGATGCTCATACTATTTCAGTGGTCATCAAAGATCACACCCTGAAGCCTGATTTGCCTTAGAATTTTTTAGGTAGTTGGTTGCGCCCCTAACATTCCCCCCCCACACACCTTTTTTTTTAATCTAAAATGAGAGTCTGTGTATCAAGATGTTTCCAATTGACCATACCAATATGTGCCTTTGAGTTGCTTGGTCTTTCACCTTGAGAGAGAAAATATAATTTGTTGAATCACTGCTATGTGTCAATAATCTATACATGCTACAGGAAATATGCTTTGATAGCAATACAAAACAGACTTGATGTTGGAGAAAATTGAATCAGTGGTGCAAAGGACAAAATTTCAAACCAATTATGAGAATACAGAGGAAAAGAATAAAGAAAGGAAAAGGAGAAAAAGATATGGATACAGAAGATAGATTATAAAGGTCCAACTGGCAAATAATAGGTATTACTGAAGAAAAGAGAAAAATGGATAAAACCAAATAATCAGAGAATAAAATTGCTATTGCATATTAAGATATACATGAGGCAAGTGAAATTAATAGACAGGAATCTATACTAGTAAAGTGTTTTCAGTATAATTTAGAAAAGTAGTTCAGTAATAGCCACAGGACAGCCTAGAGAAAAAGAGAAATCAAACCTTTTGGAAAGGGTAGATAATAGGAAAATAATACAAACTTCAAAGTGGACTATGTGGACAGAGCTCTTGAAGACGCAACTTTAATCAGAGACCAAGTGTGCATGGGGAAGAGTGAAAGGGTATATATGCATATGAAATGCAGATAATACTGATGCAGCAGTGTTTTTGAAGAGGGCATCCAGCAATCCACTTGTGGATACCTGCTTCTGAAGGGAACAGAGAGATCCTTGCTGCCAAGGAATTGAGTTTGTGTGATTTAATTTGTCTGGGGTTTTCCTAAAACACTAATGCAAGACAGTTTCTTTTGTTTCACCTAGCTTAGAACTCTCTCAGGGCAGAAAAGCAGCTAAGGAGAGAGCATTCCTTGAAAACATTGACAGGCAAATGAACAATCTGCTGCCATTTGGGGCATGAGATTATAGTAGGAGCAAACAATTGACATGATTAAAGACTAGTAGAAATACTAGGGAGTTACTTTCAGGAATAAAGTCTTTGAAATGTTCTCCTGCTATAACAGGACATCTAGCAAGTCAAGTGAATGCTGAGAGCAGGAATGGTCAGAAAACCTGAGGTCCCCGGGCTTTCACATATGGCTGGGTTTTAGGCTCAGTGTAAGCTGAAAATGAGGGTTAAGGTAAAGTTGTAAATGGCATAGCTAAGCCTTGAAAGAGTGTCCCAAAACAGAGGCATTTTGTAAAAACTGGAAAGTATTCCTTTTCTGTCTCTCTGCTTTAAGTAAATTTTTGCCAAACCCCTACTGACCACAAGCGAAAGGAACCAAGGCTTTATAGACCAAACACAACAAAAAATATATTTAAAATATTATTTTAAAAGTCATTAAGCAAAAAACTATAACCCACAACAAGCAAAAACAAACTTTGAGAAAGGGAAAGATTCTGATTACCAAACTAACCAAATTATGATATTCAAAACACCAGTATTCAACAAAAATGATGAGGCCTGCAAAGAAACAAAAAAGTATGGAATATTCAAAGGAAAATGAGATATTAACAAAAACTTTCCCTGTGGATAGTATGTATTTGACTTACCTGACAAAGACTTCAAATCAACTGTCCTAAATATGTTCAAATAGCTAAATGAAACCATAAAGAAATAAAGCCAGGAGAATAATGTTCTAACAAATAAGAAATTCAAAACATTAAAAAAACAAAGTAGAAATTCTGGAGATTAAAAGTACAATAAGTAAAATGAAAAAAAAATCATTAGAGGGCTTCAACAGCAGTTTTGAGCAGCAGAAGAAAGAAGCAGCAAATTTGAAGATTGGTAAATTGAAATCACACTGGTGATCAGGAGAAAAATAAATGAACAGAGTTCATGAGATATGTGAGACAATTATCAAACATACCAATATATGCATAATGAGAGTCCCAAAGGAAAGAATAAAGGGAAAGGGGAAGAAAGAATATATGAAGAAATAATAGCCAACAAATTCTAAAATTGATAAAAGACATGAATCTATACATCCAAAAAAACTGAATGAATTCTAAGTATTATAAATGCAAAAAGAGGCACAGAGACATATTAATATCAAACTTTGAAAGCCAATCAAAGAGAGAATCTTGAAAGGAGAAATAGAGAAGTCACATGTCAGAACCAAGGGAGCCTCAATAAGATTGTCAGCTGATTTGTCATCAGAAATCAGGAAGGCACAATCCTGGGAGAGGCTGAAACTGTAATAAGGTTAAAGAAAGCCTTGGTTTGCTAGTGTGGGCCTTAGCACAAGTGACTCCATTTTGTGCCTATTGACTCTTTTTTTCTTTAACACCTGTATAACGAAAGACGTCAAGATAAAGAGGCACAAATATGGCCAGGGCACATAAAAAGGAAAAAACAAAAAACAAATGAACCATCTAAAAATAAAGGTGATAGAAATCTGGGCTAGAGTGTTGGATTAGGATTCAGAGCTTTAATTCAAATTTCTTAACTTTCCTTCTTAGCATAAACTTCTGTACCAAGTAGTAAGGACAAGATGGAAAGAGAGAAAGAAGAAAAAGTGGTTGTGAGGAAGGGAGTTAAGATGGTGGAGTAGTGGGATGATCCTATGCTTGCCTCATCTCTCAAACAGCTAGATAAATATTGGATCATTCTGAACATCCAATAAATCAATATGAGGACTAACAGAACAAGTTGCACAACTGGAGGAGAGAAGAGGCCACTTCAGAGGTGTAGGAGGTGTGGAAATGTGATTTGGGGGAGAAAAGGATGGTGGGTACTGTGGTGGGGAGGGAACCCTGATTGCAGAAAAGGGTGAGAGAGAGAGCATGTGAGAGTGAGCAAGGCACAGGGGATAGCACAAGGAAGATTCTTCCCCAAAGACATTGGCAAAATGAGAGAGGCTGATTATCTTGAGTATTTATAATGAAAAAAGCTCAAAGACTGGAGTTTTAGAGTTCTGTGCCATGGCTAGGGTAGAGCATGGCTTGTGCTGCAGTGCTTCTGTGGAGAAGGAGGGCAGAGGCATGGGAGTGGACAGTGTGGTCTGAGGATCTCCTGGGTCACACTGGTAGTGACAGTTCTCATTTTTGGAGGGCATTTGGGAGAGGTGGCACTGCCTCTCTGGGAACTAAGGAGCCAACATGCACCACTGAGTTGTCCCCTTCATTAGCACAGGAATAGAGGCAGCTGCTGAGGGCAGCTAACCTGGATGCTGGCTTTTTGCTGCTCTTTATTGAAAATTCTAAACCCCTGCAGGTTCATGCAACTGCCCTTCTGGGAAACACTGGCCCCAGCCATAGTGTGGCAAGACCCTCCCCTGGAGGATCAGTGTGGGTCCATGCAATTCTGGGTCCCTAAAATTTGGAGATTTGAAATCCAGCCTACATGCTTGAGGTAAAACACAAGAGAACTACACTGCTGAGTGGGCAGATGGTTTGGACAGACAGGGTAAAGGCAGGGATCTGAAGGATGCCTGGGACAAACAAGGGGAGATTTTTCACTCTTCTGTGATAGCTTCCTGAGTGGTAGTGGGCATGAATTCCCCCCTCTCTGGGGATGAAAGAGCACCTGATGCCATTTTTACCCTGCCCGTCAGAATGGACTGATATCAGTGAGCAGCATAGTGCCCACAGTGGAGGCTCAGCCCCTTACACCAAGTCGCACTCCCCTGTGCTCTACAGGTGTTCTTTACTAAGGCAAGTGTGCCTAACAGCCAGAGCAGCAGCAGGCCCCTCCCCCAGAAGACTGGCAGGAACCCCAGCATGTACCATGACTATTGACCATAGAATGCTGCAAAGCTTCAGCTGTAGTGGAAATAGGGTCAGGTCTCTTTTAACAATCAGACCAGAACACACCAAGTTAAATTCACCACACTCTGGACAAGGTCCAAACACCTACCACTGTAGACAAGGAGAAACTGCAGAGAACTGACCTGAGGGAAAAAGCAGCCAAAACACAGTAGCAGAATGCACATAATATATGTCAGAAACACTTCCTGAAGTGCCAGGCCCTGGACAGTTTATGACCTCTTCTTAATGAAGTCATTACTCTCAGGAGATGGAAACACAACAGGCATTCCTAACACACAGAAGGCAGAGATGTAGACAAAATGCAAAGATAGAGGAATTCATCCCAAAAGAACAAGAAAAGGTCATGACAAAGGATCTAATCGAAACAGATATAAGTAATATGCCTGACCAAGAATTTAAAACCACAATCATAAGGATACTAGCTGGGCTTGAGAAAAGCAAAGCAGAGTCCCTTACTGCATAGATAAAAGGAATAGAAAGTAGTCAGCTGAAATAAAAATACGCTATAACTGAGATGCAAAACCAACTTAGATGTAATGACCATAAGGATAGAAGAAGCAGAATAATGAATAAGTGATATAGAAGATAAAATTATGGAAAATAATGAAAAGAAGAGGGAAAGAAAAATATTGGATCATGAAGGTAGACTTAGGGAACTTAGTGACTCTGTTAAGTGTAATAACATTCATGTCATAGGAATCGCAGAAAAAGAGAGGGGGAAAAAAGTGGCAGGTTTATTTGAACAAATTATAGCTGAAAACTTCCCTAATCTGGGGAAGAAAACAGACATCCAAATCCAGGAGGCACGGAGAACTCCCCTCAAAATCAACAAAAGCAAGCCAACACCAAGACATATTGTAGTAAGATTTGCAAAATACAGAAACAAGGAAAGAATCCTAAAAGCAGCAAAGAAAAAGAAATCCCTAACCTACAAGGGAAGACAAATCAGATTAGCAGGAGATCTATCCACAGAAACTTGACAGACCAGAAGACAGTGACATGGTATATTCAATGGCTGAATGGGAAAAATATGCAGCCAAGAATACTTTATCCAGCAAGGTTGTCATTCAGAATAGGAGAGATAAAGAGGGGCACCTGGGTGGCTCAGTTGGTTAAGCATCTGCCTTTGGCTTGGTCACAATCTTGAGTCCCATGATAGAGCCCCTCATTGGGCTCCCTCTTTGGCAGGGAGTCTGCTTCTCCCTCTGCCCCTCAGCCCACTTGTGCTCTCTCTCAAATAAATAAAATCTTTTTTTTTTTAAAGGAGAGATAGTTTCCCAGACAAACAAAAACAAAAGGAGTTTCTGACCACTAAACCAGCCCTGTAAGAAATATTGAAGGGGACTCTTTGAGTGGGAAAGAAAGACCAAAAGCAACAAAGACTAGAAAGGAACAGAAAATCTCCAGAAACAATGACTTTACAGGTGATACAATGGCACTAAATTCATATCTCTTAATAAGCACTATAAATATAAATGGACTAAATGCTCCAATAAAAAGACATGGGGTATCAGAATGGATAATAAAACAAAACAAGACAAAACAAGACCCATCTATATGCTGCCTAAAAGAGACTCATTTTAGACCTAAAGACACCTCCAGATTGAAAGTGAGAACCATTTATTATGCTAATGGATGTCAAAGGAAAGCCAGAGTAGCCGTACTTATATCAGACAAATTAGATTTTAAACCAAAGAGTATAACAAGAGATGAAGGGCACTATATGATAATAAAGGGGTCCTATCCAACAGAAGATCTAACAATTGTCAATCGTTATGCCCCCAACGTGGGAGCACCCAAATATATAAATCAATTAATAAAAAACATAAAGAAACTCATTGATAACAATGAAATAATAGTAGGGGACTTTGACACCCCACTGACAACAATGGACAGATCATCTAAGCAGAAAATCAACAAGGAAACAATAGCTTTGAATGGCACACTGGACCAGATGGACTTGACAGATATATTCAGAACATCTCATCCTAAAGCAGCAGAATACACATTCTTTTCAAGTGCACATGGAACATTCTCCAAAAGAGATCACAGATACTGGGTCACAAATCAGGCCTCAACCAGTACAAAAAGACTGAGGTCATACCATGCATATTTTCAGACCACAACACTATGAAACTTGAAGTTGATCACAAGAAAAAATTTGGAAAGACCACAAATACATGGAGGTTAAACAACATTCTACTAGAGAATGGATGGGTTAACCAGGAAATTAAAGAAAAAACAAAGAAATACATGGAAGCAAATGAAAATGAAAACACAATAGTCCAAAACCTTTGGGATGCAGCAAAAATGGTCATAAGAGGAAAGTATATAGCAATACAGGCCTACCTCAAGAAGCACAAGAAACAGGCTTTCAGTCCAACAGCCTGTAAGACACTGAAATCTGCCAACAACCACACAAGCTTGAAAACAGATCCTTCCGCAGTCTTGCCTTTGTAGAGACTGGATCCCCAGGAAAAACCTTTGTAGCGGCACTGAGAAACCCTAAAGCTGAGCCTGTACTCTTAATGCATAGGAACTATGAGGTAATAAATGTGTTTTGTTTTAAGCTACAAAAAAAAAAGAAATAAGAATAATACACAGCATGACCTTACCCCTAAACGACCTAGAAAAGGAAGAGCAAATAAAGCCTAAAACCAGAAGAAGGGAAAAAATAAGGATTAGAGCAGAAATAAATGATATAGAAACTAAAAAATCCAGTAGAACATATCAATGAATCCAGGAGCTGGTTCTTTGGAATAATTAATAAAATTGATAAACAAATAGCCAGACTTGTCAAAAAGAAAGGAGCAAGAACCCAAATAAATAAAATCACAAATGAAAGAGGAGATATTATAGCCAATACCATAGAAATACAATTATAAGAGAATATTACAAAAAATTATATGCCAACAAATTGGGCAATCAGAAAGAAATGGATAACTTCCTAGAAACATATAAAATACCAAACTGAAACAAAGAAATAAAAAATTTGGACAGACCCATAAACAACAAAGAAATTGAATCAGTAATCAAAAATCTCCCAACAAACAAAAGTCCAGGGCTGATGGCTTCCCAGGGAAATTCTACCAAACATTTAAAGAAGAGTTAATACTTATTTTTCTCAAAGTGTTCCAAAAAACATGAATGGAGGGAAAATTTCCAAACTCATTCTACAAGGCCAGCATTGCCTTGATTCCAAAACCAGAGACCCAACTGAAAAGGAGAATTACAGGCCAATATCCCTGATGAAAATGGATGCAAAAAATCTCAACAACATAGTAGCAAAGCGAATCCAACAGTCCATTAAAACAATCATTCACCATAATCAAGTGGGATTTATTCCTGAGCTGCAAGGGTGTTTCAATATTTGCAAGTCAATCAATGTGATACACCACATTAGTAAAAGAAAGGATAAGAAACATGATCTTTTCAATATATACAGAAAGAACACTTGGCAAAGTACAGTATTCATTACTGATAAAAACCCTCAACAAAGTAGGGATAGAGGGAGCATACCTCAACATCATAAAGGCTATATGCAAAAGACTCAGAGTTAATATCATCCTCAATGAGGAAAAACTGAGAGCTTTTCCTCTAAGGTCAGGAACAAGAAAGGGATGTGTATTCTCACCATTGTTATTTAACATAATATTGTAAGTTCTGGCCTCAGCAATCAGACTACAGAAAGAAGTAAAATGCATCCAAAGCAGCAAGGAAGAAGTCAAACTTTCACTATTCCCAATGACATGATACTCTATGCAGAACATCTAAAAGACTCCACAAAAAAATTGCTGGAACTGAAACACGAATTCAGCAAAGCCATGGGATAGAAAATCAATGCACAGAAATCTGTTGCATTTCTATGCACCAATAATGAAGTAGTAGAAAGAGAAATCAAGGACTCAATCCCATTTACAATTGCACCAAAAACCATAAGGTACCTAGGAATAAACCTAACCAAAGAAGTAAAAGATCTTTACATTGAAAACTATAGGACACTTATGAATGAAATCGAAGAGGACACAAAGAAATGTAAAAACATTCCATGCTCATGGATTGGAAGAATAATATTGTTAAAATGTTTATACTACACAAAGCCATCTATACATTTAATGCAATCCCTATCAAAATACCAACAGCATTTTTCACAGAGCTAGCACAAACAATCCTAAAATTGTATGGAACCACAAAAGACCCCAAATAATCAAAGCAATCTTGAAAAAGAAAAGCAAAGCTGGAGGCATCACAATTCCAGACTTGAAGCTCTATTACAAGGCTGTAATCATCAAGACGGTATGGTACTGGCACAAAAACAGACACGCAGATCAATGGAACAGAATAGAAAATGCAGAAATGGACCCACAACTATATGTTCAACTAATCTTTGACAAAGCGGGAAAGAATATCCAATGGGAAAAAGACAGTCTCTTCAAAAAATGGTGTTGGGAAAACTGGACAGCAACATGTAGAAGAATGAAACTGGACCACTTTTTTACACCACACACAAAAATAAATTAAAAATAGATGAAAGACCTAAATGTGAGAGAGGAAACCATCAAAATCTTAGAGGTGAACACATGCAGTAACTTCTTTGACATCGGCCATAGCAAATTCTTACTAGATATGTTTCCTGAGGCAAGGGAAACAAAAGCAAAAATGAACTATTGGGACTTCATCAAGATAAAAATCTTCTGCACAGCAAAGGAAACAATCAACAAAACTAAAAGGCAACCTATGGAATGGGAGAAGATATTTGCAAATGACATATCTGATTAAGGGTTAGTATCCAAAATGTATAAAGAACTTATCAAACTCAACACCCCCAAAAAACAAATAATCCAGTTAAGAAATGGGCAGAAAACATGAATAGACATTTTTCTAAAGACATTCAGATGGCTAACAGACACATGAAAAGATGCTCAATATCACTCATCAACAGGGAAATGCAAAGCAAAACTACAATGAGATATCACCTCACACCTGTCAGAATATCTAAAATTAACAACACAGGAAACAGCAGATATTGGTGAGGATGCAGAGAAAGGGATACCCTCATACTGGTGGTGTGAATGCGAAGTGGTGCAGAAACTGTGGAAAACAGTATGGAGGTTCCTCAAAAAGTTAAAAATAGAACTGCCCTATGACCCAGCAATTGCACTACTAGGTATTTAACTAAAGGATACCAAAAGACTGATTTGAACGGGATCATGCACCCTGATATTTATAACAGCATTATCAAAAATAGCCAAATTATGGAAAATGTCCATTGATAGATGAATGGATAAAGAAGAGGTGATTATATATATATATATATATATATATATATATATACTCAGCCATCAAAAAGAATGAAATCACGCCATTTACAATGAAGTGGATGGAGCTAGAGTATATTATGTTAAGCAAAACAAGTCTGTCAGAGAAATATAAATAACATATGATTTCACTCATATATGGAATTTAAGAAATAAAGCAGATGAACGTAGGGGAAGGGGGAAAAAAGAGAGTGAGGGAAACTATAAGAGACTCTTAACTATAGAGAACAGACTGAGTGTTGATTGAGGGGATGTGGGCAGGGGATGGGTTAAATGGGTAATGGGTATTAAGCAGGCCGCTTGTTGGGATGAGCATTGGGTGTTATATGTACGTGATGAATCTCTAAATTCTACTACTGAAACTAATATTACACTGTATGTTAAGTAACTAGAATTTAAATAAAAATTTGTAAGACAAAAATTTTAAAATCTATGAACTCATTAAAAAAGGAAAAGTATAGACCTCACCACTTCCCAACCACATTGACCTCTTTATTTCTTGAACAGTTACCTGTCTTCCACTTTAATACATTTGCACTTATACATCCTTTTGCCTGGAACATTCTTTCCCCATTTGACCATATGGCTCATTCACTCAGCTCTCTGAACAAATGTTAATTCTTCAGAGTCATCTTCCCTCATCACTGTATTCAAAATAGTTCTTTATGTCTCCTGTCATGCATTTTCTATACTAGCCGACTTTAGTTTCTACATAAAACTTAAGAATATATCATACTGTATTATAATCTATTGTTTTATATTGTATGTGTGTCTTTTACCTATTTCTCTCACTAGAAAGTAAGCTCTATTAAAATAGAATATTAGTAAAAACAATAGAATATTAGTTTAGTGGCTCATCATCTTGAAGACTTCCTGGGTCTTGGTGCTCAATAAATATTTGGTGCTCAATAAATATTTGTTTAATAAATGAACATTAATATACCACTTGTTGGGTATATTTTTTAAATTCTTCATCATTGATGACTTTGCCAATTGGTTTTACTATTTTATAAAGCAGTTTGGAATTGGGTGTTATTTGGAGATGGCAGTAAACATTTAAAAATCACTGAAAACTGTTAAATACTAGGTGTATTTTTCCTTAGTTCACTTATCATGTATGTTTCAATCCAGTAATCCTACTACTGAAATCTATCCTGGGGACAATATTAAAACTATTGAAAACATTTATATATGGAGAGAGGCCTTTACTTTATTATTATTTGTAATGGTTAATATTGAATATGAATTAACAGACCAATAATGGACTAGTTAAGTACCTGTGGAGCATATATCTATTGTGATAATGTGCCATTGAAGGTGATGATTATAGACAGGTTAAACATGGAAAAATTCTTTGGTTATAATGTTAAGTAAATAAGCATAACATTGCATGCATATTTTTAATGTAATGAAGGGAAAATATTTAGGAAAAACTTGTAAGAAGTATACACGTATCAAAATAGTATTAACTGGTTGCATTAGGATTGTAGAATTTTACAACGTTTTTTTTTCTATCAAGTTGTGTATGTGATTTTGTTATTTTAATTTCACCTAATTTTTATTTTTACCAAAGCATTACATGCAGGTAGTTTAAAAACACAAATAGTACAGTAAAGTTTATAGGAAGACCTGTAACTAATAGTCCTGTCTCATTTATACCTTCTATACTCTTATATGGAATTTTTATACTTTGAAATGATAAATTTTACTTATATTTCTGAAATGATAAATTTTACTTATATTTCTTAATTTCTCAGTTACAAACATTTATGATATTTAGGATGATGAAGTCTTAGTAATATTAACCCTCCTTTTCCCTTCCACCCATCCTCTCAATACAGCATCACTTTTTGTTGTCATCATTAAATTTTTACACTGTTATGATTATTTAAATATGATTCACTGCTGAGCCAAGTAGTGTACAAAGGTTTTACCTTCTTTTTGAACAATTTAAAAAAATATGTTTGAAGGTAAACATTGTCTCATATTTTTTCATTTGCTAAATTGTCTGCATACTTAGCAGTTCTATCAAAACCTGTCAACATAAATTTAAAGCCCCTGCCATAGCTAAAGAATGATCAGTCTCATCAGTTAATTTATCAATTCCATTTTCCTGAGTCCTCTGTCCTTCTGTTCCAGTCTGGACCATTGGTTCTCTAGGATACCTACATAGCTCTTGTTCAGGGACTTCCCTTCCCTTCATTGTTGACCTGAAAATCATCTTTTCTTTGGAATTTGTGGCTACCCAATATCTTTTTAAAACCCTCTTCCCATTTTAATAGTTTCCTTTTTTAAAAGGTATTTATTTATTTATTTATTTATTTATTTATTTATTTATTTAAGAGGGAGAGCAGGAGAGCACAAGCAGGGGAAGCAGCAAAGGGATATGGAGAAGGAAAAGCAGGTTCCCCACTGAGCAGGGTGCCCCATGTGGGGCTCTATCCCAGGATCCTGGGATAATGACCTGAGCCAAAGGCAGATGCTTAACTGACTGAGCCACCCAGGCATCCCCATTTTAATAGTTTCCTAAAGTTGCTTTCTACATGTAGAATTTTAAACAAATGCTAGTGTCCCTTTTTTCCAGAGTGTAATCATATGACTAGCTTCTGTCAAGCAGATGTGCCTGAATGATATAAGAAATGTAGAAGTATAGATCTGAGATTGTGTGGCTCTTTCAACAGCAGGGACATTATGAACATGAACATATTGCTTAAATTTGGCAGAATGGGCCAACCTAGCAGAGATCAATTGTGAGAAATTGTCATTTCCATATATTTACCACCAAGATACTTCTCCTGGTAAATATCTCATTCTTTTAGGGACTCCTTATTTCTATTAAATTTCCTTCTCTTACATCTGTCATGGTCATTTACATATTTGTTCCCATTCAATCTGTATAGGTCACTTCTCTCCTTTCCTGTTTTAAATATATATTCTTTCTTGGCAAGTATTGCCAGTTCTCCAAAAGGGGAAAACTTTCAGAAGGGCCACCCATTGTTGACTGGAAAGTAAAAGTTCCACAGCTTTGATAGGATGTTTTTATTTCATGTCTTGCTTGTTCCACCTAATGTATGATCTGCTTCAGAAATATTTCTATTTACAGAGTTACCATTCAACTATTCCCACACTGCTTTCTCCATACGTTGCATTGTTTTTCCTCACAAAATACTCAACTTCTTTCTAAAGGTCAGTTATTCTCAAAGAATTTTTGTCCAAGTCAGAAATTTAGGAAAGCTTGTGTTAAACAGCTGTGGACTTTCTATAGTTGTTGTTTATTGATTTTGTAAACTATTCATGACATAGAAAGAAAGAGAAAGGATAATCTGTAACAAGCCATCCTGAATAAAACCATAGAGAAGAAGGTCAGGAATAAATTGTTTCAGAAATGCACTCAATTCTACCCACCCCATTCCTCAACCATACATTACCTCTGGGTTTACTAGACCTTAGTTAAAACTAAAATTCAGTCCCATTAAAGGCAAGGGTATTATTATCATTAGAGAAATCTTTTGCAGTTATAATTATGAGGGTCTCTGACCCTTCACGTTAGAATATACTCTGTATATAAAGTGACAATAATTTGGCTAGAGCAAGCCTCTGTGTAAGCTAATTACATGTAATTTTGTCTGAAAGGAGACTGACTTGAAAGTGAATCCAATTTGACGGTGAGGAGATTGTTATAAGAAACATTTCATTGTGGGCTTGGAAGTCCCTTAAAGTGCTAATTTTTCACTTGGATAACCATACTGCCATAGCAAAGATTTTTAAAATTACTTAAAATTTGTGAGATATTATTTGAACTAAGAAAAAATAAAGACAAATAGGATTTCTTGAATTTTATGAGAAAAATTTAGGATTCTAATTATTATTCACACATAAAAATTAGCTTCTGTTTCCTTCTTCCTACTTGTTCTTAAATTATGATGGACCACCTTGCTCCATTAAAGGGCAAAGCTAATTCTTTAATTATATATTCAACTCAGAAGGAGCATAGTTTGTCCAGTTTATCAGTCTTTCTGAGTTTTGCTTTTTAAAAATATAATCTCTCTCAGGAATTTTAATAATCATTTCTCATAAAATCATTACAAGCAGTAGTAGCTATTGTATGGTGAGTTGAAATATGGCAACTCCAAGCAGAAAGGGCAGAAGAAATACTTTAAGGAGGACCTGAAGCATGGCTTTACCTGGTTGTGTGGATGGCTAGTCAAAGGAGCTCTTTGGAGCACAGTAATCAGGATCAGGGCCTTTTTTTCCCAGCAAAAACTTTAATATAAATCCAAGGCATATCCTATATAAACCCTGTAAAAGGCAGCCACAGGTTTGTATTACACTTTACACAATATTGGGTTTGTATAATGTAGAAAACAGGCAGGAACGCTGGCCAGCTTCAAACCTGAGCAGGGACACCCTGACCTATTTGAGGACCACCAAGTGTGACACCTGTTCTGAAATTCTCTTTCCTTTCAAGTTACATCAATTCTTAGAATTGCCATCATAAGCTATTTCATTATGTTAAAGCCTAAAGCTTCCAGAAAGCCCCTGTAAAATTGCAAGTATTTTCTGGGAAAGTGTAGTGGGTGCTACATGATCTGCCCAGGTCTCCCCTTCAGGAAGAGGCAGTAATGACCCCAGTGATTTGGAGGGTTTGTGACTAATGGCTCTCACCTGAATCTCTTTCTGTGAATTGCCCTTAGCAAAAGAGAGCTATTTCACTGAATGCCTTATCTCCTCCATGGGATCGGCTCACATCCAATGACTTTTCAGTAATGGAGGATAAAGTCCTATCTGTTTGTCTCAGTGTGGAAGAGTTCTGAAGGGCCATTTCAGCTCCAGAGTTCCCTATAGGATCAGCCAAGGCCACTGTTGTAACTTCCTCACTGTTTTACTTCCCCTTTTGCCCAATTCTGTTTCTCTCCCGTCTCATAAGTGTTGTTAACTAATAAATCTCCTGGAAACAACTCTGAGTACCTCAGTCTGTTTTCCTGAGGAAACTAACATAAAAGAGGAACATTAGGAAGTTTCCTTGGAACAGACTACAAAGTGATGGATAACTGATAGCCCCTGGCATGTGGTTTTGGTACAGTACTTAAGTTTTTTTCATAAGTGATGGACTGGGATGAAGTACTAAAGGAAGGGAATGCCCTGAAAGGCATGATACCCCAAATATTTGAGAGTTTTTATGAGGAATGGTAAAGGAGAATAATTAAAAGAACTTTTCAACAAGATGGCTGTGCTGTCTGGAGAAAGACAGTTAAAAGCTGAGGGTGATTAATAAGCAATATAAGATAAAAGTATAAAAGCCAGAGACTATCCTTGGCAGCATATAAAGAGACTCTCGTCTTCTGGAACTGGAGGGTAGAAAATGGTGAGAATCAGGCCTAGTACTTAATTATAAGAGTCTCAGAACTCCAGAAAAGGATGAATTCTCATCCTAGGCAGGTCTGTTATGCCAGTCAGGGCCTTGATTGGGAAAGGTTGTATTCTCAAGATTTGGAATAGGGACATCTGCATTGGTATACTTGAAAATGTCCTATCTCTGGGGTGCCTGGGTGGATCAGATAGTTAAGTGTCTGCCTTCAGCTCAGGTCATGATCTCCAGGTTCTGGGATAGAGCTCCACATTGGGCTCCCTGCCCAGCAGGGAGTCTGCTTCTCCCTCTTCCTCTGCCTCTCCCCACTGCTCTTGCTCTCTCTCTCTCAATCTCTGTCTCAAATGAATAACTAAAAAAAATTCTTAAAAAAAAAAAAAAAAGAAAAGGGCGCCTGGGTGGCTCAGTTGGTTAAGCGACTGCCTTCGGCTCAGGTTATGATCCCGGAGTCCTGGGATCGAGTCCCACATCAGGCTCCCAGCTCAGTGGGGAGCCTGCTTCTCCCTCTGACTCTCTCTCCTCTCATGATGTTTCTCTCTCGCTCGCTCTCTAATAAATAAATAAAATCTTTAATAAAAAAAGAAAAAAGAAAATGTCGTATCTCAAAATTACCTTGAACAGGCCAATAATTAAAGTCAAATTACAATGTAAATCAATCAAAGATGTTTTGGGCCTTCTAAGGAAGAAAAGAGGTGCCGGTTAAGCATCTGCCTTGGCTCAGCTCATGACCCCAGGGTCCTGGGATTGAGCCTTGCATCGGGCTCCCTGCTCAGTAGGGAGCCTGCTTCTCCTTCTCCCTCTGTCCCCCAGCTGGTGCTGTCTCTCTTTCATTCTTTCTCTATCTCAAATAAATAAATTAAAAATATTTAAAAAAAGAAGAAAAGAGGCCTTTCTATACACTGAAATTGCTGCAAGATCTGGTCAAAGTGTACCAGAATTAACTCAGAATATATATATATATATATATATATATATATATATATATATATATATATATATATATAATGAGGCTGGCCCCTGAGGGTATTGATTCAAATGAGACAAAATATAAAGTTGGATAAGGAAGAATGTATCAGGATAAGGGCATTCTCTTGTAATGCAGGATATAATGTCTTGACAAGGACAATGGGAATTGGTGCTAATACACTACTAGGTGGCCTCTTGTATGCTTGGAAAAAGTAATAGCTCTCACAAAGTGACGTAGACATGGCAGGACTTACCTGGAAAACAGTGGAGGAAAGAATCAAAGGCTCAGAGAAGAGGCATTCTGATGTGGATATACTATGTAAGTTTAGAAACTCCTCCAGGTGACTGTATTTTATAGGTGGTTCCATTGACAAAAGTGGTAATGAATACACTGGTGTTGGGGCACAAATATCGTTAAGAAGTTCAGACATGGCTGTCCCCTGAAGTCCCAGGATGAGAGTAGGAGATACTGTTATAGAACTGACTTTGATATAAATGAATAAGATAGAATCCCAAAATAATAGCTGGCAAGTTGTGGTATGTAAGCATCAGAAGCAAGGTAGGTATGATAGTGTAATAAGAGGCAAGGTCAAAATGGTGACCTGTAGAACCTGACCTGCAGAGAACATCTGAGATGGTTAATAGAACACAATATTCCTAAGGGCAATATAGATGGGCAATCAAACAGGGTATTGCCCAATCTACATACCCCAAAATAATCAAGTATGGATGCTTATGAGTTTGAGGCCAGCTGCTTCAATAAAAAGTCATGATCCTAGTTTTGCAAAGTGAGTCAATTCTCAGGCCAAGACTAATTGACTGAAGGGAATGCTGGGTATCCATAAGGAAGAACTCTGAAACACAAGTATATATGGTATTCATTTCCCCACTCCTTCTTTGAAGGGACCTATGACTGTTTGCTCGTGTAGTTTTTACGTTGGGAAAAAAGGGAATATTCAACATTTCAAGAACTGTTGTACTAGGATATGAGTCAACGTTGATACCCAAAGTATTATCATAGATTCCTGTCTGGAGTGGGGGATATATAGAAGATACAGGCAATAAATAAATTTGCCTCCTACATTTGAACTATTGTATGTCTGTCTACTGGGTCTACAGACTTCCTAGGGGTCATATTTTGATCCCCAGATTTATAATCACAACTGACATGTTTTGGAGTTGATAGAACTCTCACATTGGTTCCTTGGTCTGTGGGGGGTGGGCCAGCATAGTTTTCATATTCTATTCTTCTACTGCTCTTAAGTTTCAGAAACATTTTGAAAACTTAATAACATAGGAAATGAACAATGGAAATGAAAATGGTCAGTCTAATGTTCTAATATTTTGTGTTAGAACAAGTAATTATCCTTTATATACTTATCTCCTAAACTTAGAGGATATGCCCAAGATATCCTTGACTCTTTAAACAAATCCAAAACCCACTATGGATTGGTCAGCTAAGAACATATTTATTCATTCTTCCCTTCACTAAACCAAATATTTATTGAGAACTCCCAGGTAATATGCTAGATATTAAGTTAAAGAAGAGTAAAAACAACTAAGCCCTTCTTGAGTTTGGTCATAATTCCAACTAATACTATGTTTCTGGGTAAATTATTTAAACAACTCTTTCAAGTTTCAACAAGGGAGTTATGCATTTAATACTCAGGACTTTATTTGATCAAACCAAACTTACTATATCCAAATATAATTTTTAATTTTTTCTTTCTATAAATGATACAGAAAAATGCATTTACTTTTATACTGTAGCAATAACAGTCACATTTAGTGTGTATAAAATATGTTGCTTTGTCTCTGACTAGTCTAGAGATAGTGATCTGATGAGATTGATGAATGGTCAGAGGGGGGAAAAGAAACATCTACTTTTGGCTTTCAGAAGAAAATAATTTCACAAAATGATTAATTACATCCTAAAAACATTTGCAGAATAAAAATAGATATCTCTCATTAAGATCAGTAACAATGTGTGCATTTATTTCCATGTAATCCTGTAATAATAATGTCATATTCACAGTTAGAATATCTGATTTAACTTTCATTATACAATTTATGACCTTTTACTAAAGACCTTTCCATATAACAGACTTTGAAAAATTTGCAATTAGCAAGGATTAATTACAGTTTTAACAATTTTGTCATTTCACATGGAAAATATTTAAGTAATCAGCATTATAAAATTTTCCATAAGTTTTAGTATATAGAATGATCTATTTATATACATAATACTATATATTAAATTATGTATTGATTGATATATGGGATTTTTACCATCCTTACATTACTCTGTCCTCCATTGCAGTAATAAAACTGAGTCATTTCAAATAATTTTCATCTAATTGAATGAACATTTCCCTATGTGTATTCAGCATTTAATTTCTAATTATGATTCCCTTGTTTTAGAGGAGACACATTTTTTTTTGCTCTCAAACCCCAACCCATGCTAATCTACTTAAGGTAGTGATGTCTTTTTCTATTAAATACTGACATAGGATTGACAGAGATACATTTGTTCATACTCTTCCAAGCAAAGCTAGCCACTTCATCCTCAGTACTACCATAGTGGATACTCCATTGGCATATTCTTCATGTTCTATCATAATTTCTGTTTATTGTTCTCCCTCCCACAGGAATATAAGCCTCTCAAGGACAGAAATCTCATATTAATCATCTTTGGTTCATTACTATCTAAAATGGGACTGACTGAAAAATTAATATATTTTTTTCTTATTTTTTTATTTAATATTTCTTTCTGAGAAATATATTCTAAATTTTAAATTCTTTCTAAATATCAGCTAAAACTTATTAGTTTCTAAGTATAACCTAATACTTCTGCTAGAAAAGAACATGCTCAATAAAAATTACTGTCATTATAACAAATACAAAATTAATCTGTAGGGAAAATAATTAATTAATTCTTAACAAACATTAGTTGAAAGCCTATTATGTTATTACATTCCAAGTTCTGTGCTAACTTTTGTGAATACAAAGCAGAATTTGAATTTGATTCCTGTTCTCAAGCAGCTCATGGTCTAGTGTGAAACAGAAGTAAGAAGAAAATGAAAGTTATAATAAATTAATGCTTTGTATTCTATGGTACTACAAACATACCTGTGACTTAACTAATATACATTCTTACAGTATTTTGCATTATTATATATGTTTTCTTAGGCCATGTATGACCAATTATGTGTTATCTTCCATAAGGGTAAAAATTATACCATATACTGATAATACCCTAACTGTGCTAGTGAAGCTCAGTATACAGAGAAAGTAAGTTGAGAGACCTTTGGTTTAGTAGAAATGTAGTGGACTTACAAGCATAAGACTTGAGTTTAAATCTAGCTCTACTCTCTTTAACTGGTTATATTTTACTTTGAGCATACTTTAAGCATAATTTCTTAAAATAACAAAAATGTATTTCCCTTCCAGTCTTTGTGGGGATTAAATAAGATAAATTTGTGAAAATACACAGTGGGTGCTTATAAATATCTTCCTTTTAATAAGTATTCATTTAATGTAATTAAGCAAAGAACTTGGAGAAGATTCACAAAAAAGCTAGTTATTTAAAGCATGGTTGGCTTTGGTTATGTGTGTCAGCAGGTAAGGTTTTGTCTCAGAGCCATATTCCCTAAACATATGTATGCTACTCATCTTTCCCCTTTAATCACCCATTGTTTATCTCCTCATTGCTATGTAAATATTTATTGCAATTAGCACAATTCTGAAAAACTCTCAGATGACTCCCAAGATTCCGCTGCCTGGCATACATACCATGAACAATCCCCTCCCCTTGAATTGGGAAGGACTGGAAATATGATGGATTTTACTCTTATGATTAGGTCATATAATATGACAAAGGTCAAGGAACTGTGCTGGTGGAATTAATGTCCTTTATCAGTTGACTTTTGAATTAATCAAAAGGAAGATCATCCTGGGTAGGCCTGACTCAATCAGGTGAGCCAGAAAAGGGACTGAACTCTTCTTGAAACTAGAGACTTGAAGCAAGTGAGAGATTTTCCTGCTGGCTTTGAAGGAAAAAAAAAAACTGTCATGTGGAGAGGTCCATGTGGGAGGAAATGGCTTGTGGCCTGCAGGAAATGAGATGACCCACAGCTAACAGCCAGGAAGAAAATGGGAATTTTAGTTCTACTACATCCTCAAAAACAGAATTCTGCCAAAAACCACATGAGCTTGGAAGATGACCTCAAGGACCAGATAAGATTTCAGACCCTTATTAACTCTGATTTCAGCCTAGTGAGAAGATGTTGAACATAGGTAACTCAGTTGACCCAGGAACCTGACTTATGGGAACCATCAAGTAATAAATTTGTGTTTAAGTCAGTAAATGTGGTAATGAGTTACGCAGTAATAGAAAATGAATAAATTTATGTAATCTGAAGAGATACTTTGATTTAGGATGTTAATAGGTGATAATATTATGGTTTTGTGTTACTCCTCCCAAGTAATATATCTTAAGCCAGGAAAAGCTGCATGGTAGGAATTACAGGTGGTAAAAGCAGGGCCAGGAAAGAGCAAATGAGACAGGCTTTTAGTCTTCCTCTACTAATATTAAAGCCAATTCTTATGGCTAAAATATTTGTTTGTTTGTTTTACCTAGAAGAGGAATAAAAGGAGGAAAGAGATTTGACAGTTTGCTAAGATGCAGGAAAATAGGGGAAACAGCATGATATAGTAGAATGAAAAACAGGCTATGCAGATTTGAGCCATGATACCACATTTAAGTAGCTATTAACCTGAGAAGGTCTGTGAGATTTAGAAAGTTTTTGCAGACTACAGAAGCTTGGGAGGTTTGAGGGGTATTACATAATTATAAATTTTAGTGAAAAAGTAATACATTTGTGATATATAAGATATATTTATATGTGAAGATTATTATATGTTACATTATTAATGTATGGATAATATGACATAATACTAATTATAAGAGTATCCAAAAGATATTATATATCACAGAATTTTAGGGCAAGAAGTACTTAAAACCATCTCCCTGAGTCCCTTGCCTATATGCTCCAATTATCTCAAGTATATATACCCTGAAATTATGTGATGATCTGCTTTGATTGAAATGCAAGTTTATGTGATTCAGCACAAAAAATGTCAGAGCAGTGAAAGTTCTATATCTTCTCCAAAATGCCCTATAACCTCCATGATAATCTTTTCTCTAAGCAGAGCTATTTTCTAGTCTTCTGTTATTTAAAGGGATGAATTATACATCCAGGGAAGTATTTTCATAGACATAATCTAGTCCTTATTAGAACAAAAATAAGAACAAAATGATGCTTTTCACCAAAAGTGGAAAAATACAATGAGACCTGAAACTAGGAACGATAGTTTTGCTGAATAACATATCATTACTGAGTTCTGAATGACTAAATTATAAATAGAATTGACATAATCATACATCAAATTTTTTTATTCCACAGTGCTCTAATTTTTAACAACCAGTCAGTTATCTTAATGATAATTAACATACTAAAAGTACATTTAAAAAGACATTATAGTAGTAACAAATCAGTGAAAGCAAAGAAATTTAAAAATGAAGCAATATTTCATTCTTCAACAATATTAGCCGAAGCTTAACTCATGGGGGCATTAGAGCTGGAAATCTCCAATTAGGTCAGAAAGTCTTTTTTCCCTAAACAGTAAAAGAAGTAAATGGTAGACTTCCATCTGCTATCTTCACATATAAAAGAAAACAAATTAACTATTCAAAGTTACAGTATGGTATTTTAGTTCACACTCTGAGTTTCAGTTATGGTCCTGCAGACTGAAAAATCATACACAGTTCAAAAGAAGTAATAGCTTGAACATATTACCAGTTGTACCTCATCTCTAAGGTCTGATCCGAGGAAAAATTATGAAATAAACCATTTTGCTTAGTTTTACCTCATTCTCCTTTCCTTCCTTCCTCCAGTATTTTATCCAAGGTCCCTTACATGCCCTGTGTTTTTTTGAACAATTTGCCCTTTCAACAAACTACACAAATCTTTTTTTTAAAACTACACAAGTCTTATTGTAATTTCAAATATTCAAAATGATTTTAACTCAGTAATTATCAGTTTTATGAGTTTGGGGAACAGAGAATAAATATGAACCCATGTGTTTGTCACTGTGTGTGTGTGTGTGTGTGTGTGTGTGTGTAAGAGCATTGCATGTCAATATGGTGGGAGGCACTCTTGATTTAACCAGTACAAATGAATCCTTGTGCAGAGAATATGCAAATTTAGGAAACTGGGTAATTAAGAAAGCCTTATTGTTTCCTTAGACTATCTGCAAGGACAGTATGAGGCATGGACTAATTAAAACTGACAATAGTCATTTGCATCCTTAGAGCTCAAAATATGTTAATTATAACTTAAATGCATCCACTTTGTGCATAAAGTATTTGTATGTTAGGCAAAATTTTGAAAAGAGAAATATGATATTCAGAATTTGAAAAACATATTCATAAAATCATATTAATTTTTATATAATCATTTCATAGGTTTCTCTTTTGGACAAAAAACAGATAAGATTAAACAACTGGGTCTGGAGAGAAAACTCTGTACAATAAAATGGAATCATTTTTGGGTAGAAGGAAAATTGTTTAGAATGTATATAAAATATTATTTATGAAAACAAAATATTTCATTAAATGGCATTTTTATAAGAAATACATTTTTAGGTGTAGTATGATATAGTCTGGGTAATGTCAGGACATTGTATTAGTCATTATTAAATGTTCAAAGTGTTATTATTATTATTTTAAATGGAGCTAAAAATCCAATGCCATATTATAAATAGTAACCGCAAAATGGAAAGGGAACTAGTTACTGAATAATGTACCAGTTGCAGAGGTTTTCAGTGGACTGTTCACTGCCTTTAAAGAGTGCAGTCTGACTATATATAAATAAACTCCTTGGTGCAAATGTTCTCTTTACTTAGTGGCAGGAATACTGTACTCACCCTGACTTACCCACTGATGGGGACTGAAGGCAGTGATGCATGCCTTATATTATCAAAACAAATCACATGGTAAGTGCAAATATTTCAGATGAAGGACTGTTTTGATTGGTTTTTAGCATGGCAAGGAATATTCTTAGAAAAAGGGTACTTGGTAGCATAATTATAACCAGGCATCTGGATAGAAAATAACAAAAGCATATGTCATCTCCCAAATTGTATTTATAGTTTGGGGCAATTTGACATTATAAACTTTACCTAGGTAAGTTTTCCCATCTCATATATACAACATCCCTACCCCCACTGCCATTAACATGGTTGCATAAGCATATTTGCAGTTACATGCTTTCTGGAGCATGGCCAGTTCTCTGCAGTTCATGCAGTTCAAATGAGAGAATTTCCTTCAAGGCTCCCAGTGATTACAATCAACATGATGGATAGGGATGATCTCTAGGTTTCTTTAAGGGATATTGTTGGTAGCTTTCAGTTTTTATTCTATCATGATCCATACACCTATATTGGAAGATCATGTAACAGTTGGCTGAAACATAGGTTCCTGGAAAGCAAGAATAAATGGAACTATTAGGTCATATAGAACTAGGGAGACTTTTTTTTTTAATTTTAGGGGGCTCTTTTTTTTTAAATTTTTCATTGTGGAGTAGAAAAATGGTCATTTAGAAGATCAATTTTTTTTTTTTTATTTGAAGAAACTCTTAGAAAGAAAGATGCATTTAAAAATTTCCAACCTAAAATTTTCACCTGATTTGGTAAGCCTTCAGACAACCTATTCCTCCAGTGATCTTGGGCCTCTAGCTACAACTTTTTTTCAGAACCAGCAGATCTGCTTTTCAAACATCCTTAGTCTGTGAAAGTAAGCTTTAAGTGCCCTGTAGACATTCAAAATCGCAATCTAAGTTCAGAGATAAGATGTAACAAAGGTAAAGATATTTTCTGATTTATGTGGAAGTTGAAAGTAATGTCTGGCAAAAATTCCCAGAAGTATTTTTATTATTGCTTTGTTCAGGAAAGAAAAATCTGTAAAAGGATATGAGCAAGAGAGCATGAAGCTCAACAACCCATTGAGCCAAACATATAGAGGCTAGGAAATAGGATTAACGTCAAAAGACAAAGAGGCACAGTAACTGGTGGCTAAAATGAAGAGTCCATCATCATGTTCCAATCCCTATTTAGGTCTTCTGATGGAAGAAGAGTTCTGATATTGGGGTCAAATAAGGGACAATTCTCCAGAAGATGACATTAAACTGAGAAGAGGAATATGTTTTCCTTTAATGAATCACCTAACCACTGACATAGGAACATACTCTATTTTAAAAAATCTTCTAGGTCAGCTGTACTAAGTAAAATATAATGATTTCTTGAACTCACCTTGTAGTGACCATTTGTGTCATACCTCAGTGAATAACCACAACCTAAATACCCTAAATAGCTATTATTGAACTCTATATATACCTTGATAAAAAAATGCCTATATATCAAAAGACTCCCTCACACAGAAAAAGTTTATGTGTAAAGAACAATAAGACTATTTTACAATTTATTAAAAGAGATCCATTAATTCTAAAGAAAATATTGTAACATGATGTTAGCATAAAATGTATTTGGTTTAGAAAATACAAGGAATAATTCATTATTAATAATCAGCATTAAGTAACTCACAGCCTTACCTTCTCCTTCTTCCCCCAGTGCTATATAAACACAAACAAGAATTTTGATTAAAAAAGAAGATAGTAGGAAGGGAAAAATGAAGAGGGGGGAAAATCAGAAGGGGACATGAACCATGAGAGACTATGGACTCTGAAAAAGAAACTGAGGGTTTTAGAGGGGAGGGTGTGGGGGGTTGGGCTAGCCTGGTGATGAGTATTAAGGAGGGCATGTATTGCATGGAGCACTGGGTGTTATATGAAAACAATGAATCATGGAACACTACATCAAAAACTAATGATGTAATGTATGGTGACTAACAAACTAAAATTATTAAAAAATGTTATACATAAAAATAGTGTATAAAATTTATTTAAGATAAAAAATACTGCCCTCAAGTTTATTCTTTTTTTAATGTTTTAATTTAAATTCCAGTTAGTTAGCATACAGTGTGATATTAGTTTCAGGTGTACAATATAGTGATTCAACACTTCCATACAACACCCCAACCCCTGGTGCTCATCATAAGTGCATTCCTTAATCCCCATCACCCATCTCCCCTCTGGTAACCATCAGTTTGTTCTCTGTAGTTAAGAGTCTGTTTCTTGGTTTTCTCTTTAAGATAAATAGAATGGCTTTAGACATGCACACTTTAGAGGTTAGGAAGCAATAATGACAATTTTTAATTTGAAAAAAGTTTCACATTCCCAGGTACAATTAATGTAGATAGAGAATGACTTCAGCTGTCTTTTGTTTTTAAACATCATATTGAAAATATGGAAGAGGGCACCTGGGTGGCTCAGTCATTAAGCGTCTGCCTTCGGCTCAGGTCATGATCCCAGGGTCCTGGGATCAAGTCCCACATCGGGCTCCCTGCTCGGCAGGAAGCCTGTTTCTCCCTCTCCCACTCCCCCTGCTTGTGTTCCTGCTCTCGCTATCTCTCTCTCTCTGTCAAATAAATAAATAAAATCTTAAAAAAAAAGAAAATATGGAAGAAATAATCTGGGATATTGTTAGCAATGAAACTATTAGTAATATTTATCTTTTATGTGCTTTACAAATTTATATAGTGAACATGCATTACATCTTTAGTGGAAAAAATAAATTTTATTTTTGAAGTATTTTAAAACATGTCATGTTTTGAGGAGGATAGGTGAAAAGTGAATAGAGGGAAAGAAAAAAGCTGGAAAAAAAGGCAGAAGAGTAAGGAAGAGTGGATCCTAGGGAAAAAGAAAGAAGGGAAACAAAAGCTAATGTAAAGGTGTTAGTTAACATACAGTATATGTTAACTCGGGAAAATGCTACTAGGTGTAAAACTGAAGTGCTGTTATGTAAAGAAGAGCTGATTGAGGGGTCTTCCTGTTTAGTTGGTAATATACAGTTTAGACTAATGAATTATGATTGAACATTTACCAAGCCATCTACTCTTAATAAAAAAAAAACAATAGAATAGACATATTGAGAGGATTCACAGGGAAGCTATAAGGAAGAATGACTAGAGTACTAGAGTATCGGGACAGATTTTTGAGGGGAGAAGGCACATAGATTGGTAGAGATGAAGAGTGAAGGAAATCCAATTGGGGGATGAAACATACAAAAGCATAAAGTTAATACTAAATAAAATGTCTTGGAGGGATCATAAAAAAGCAGTACAAGATAGAAAAATATTCTTACTTCCATATCTGATACTTGAAGTTGCTGTGAGTGCTGAGGCTGAAAAAAGATAGGTCCTATAATTTGAATGGTATTGATTTCAAGCAAAGATATTTACAATTATTTATACATTCATTCATTTGAAAACATGTATTAATGACAACCACTGTATTCCAAACATTCTTGTAGGCACTGGGGTTGTAGGAATTAACAAGACAGAAAAAGAAATACCTGCTCTAGTGTATTTCTGTTCTAGCAAATATATAATTAAAATACATTAAAATATATGTTAATATTTTTATATTTTAATGTATATAAAATATATATAAAATTATATTTAATACATCAGATTTTTCATAGGAAACAAACATGTAATCCTCCTGTAAGATCTTATATAATACCTTGGCCCTTGTTGGTGGATAACATCAATGAAAAGAGATTTTAATACAAGATGCCACATATGGGCCTAGCCTTAGAATGTTGGGTCTTAATGCTTTGAATTGTGTGTAAAGCAAGAATCACTCTGTTACGAAGATTATCTGCTGCTAATTGGGATAATGAATACTGCAAATATGATCTACTTTTTCATGTCAAAACAAAGAGAACAACATGATGTCAGAGATGTCAAAACAGCCAGACGTTATTTATTCTTATTTCCTTCACATCTTTGGCTTGTTGAAATTGAGGTTTTTTTTGAAATTGTGGAACTAAATACAATTAATCTATAAACTTCCTCTGCTCACTAACATAGTTAAGGTGTTTTGTGGGGAGTGGGGGTGTAGGCAGATGCTAATATAAGAAGATGTTAGTGAATCGGGTGCCTGGGTGGCTCAGTCGTTAAGTGTCTGCCTTCGGCTGAGGTCATGATCCCAGGGTCCTGGGATCGAGTCCCACATCGGGCTGTCTGCTGGGCAGGAAGCCCACTTCTCCCTTTCCCACTCCCCCTGCTTGTGTTCCTGCTCTCACTATCTCTCTGTCAAATAAATAAATAAAATCTTAAAAAAAAAAGATGTTAGTGAATCACATTCAGTTTGAGTGAAGTTTGCCTACTGGCATTTCAGTGTAATTCCATTAGCATTTCCATATAATTCTATGCACACATCTAGATAAGAATCTCTCTCTGAGACTATACTCAGAAATGGCTTACTATGTGACAGGAAGTACACAACTCTCCAATGTAACCTACACAAAAATCAATTTTCATTAACAAGATCCTTGGTATATAATAGGCAGTGAGAAGTTGCTATATGGAAACAGAGGACTTTTGTGTGTTTTGGATCACTTCAGGCCCTTACTAGGATGCTGAAGGAGAACCTACCAAACAGCACACTGATATCCTTTTGGCTATTTCATCAGTTGATCAGACAACATATTTCTAATAAGAAATCTCCTCCAACTGTCCCTTGAATAGTTTGAAGAAGACCCCCCCCTTTTTAGGATGCTGTTTGTTACTTATCATTGCTACATTTTATTTTACTTATTTATCTTTTTAAAGATTTTATCTACTTATTTCTTTAGAGAGAAAGAACGGGGGAGGGGCAGAGGGAGAGAGAGAATCTCAAGCAGACTCCACGCTGAGTGTGGAGCCCGACATGGGGCTCCATCCCACTACCTCAACATCATTACCTGAGCTGAAACCAGAAGTCAGACACTCAACCAAATGAGCCACCCAGGAGCCCCTCATTGCTACTTTTTAAAGAACCCTATTTTTTAATCTCTTTCAGTGTTCCAGTTAAAGATACATTCTGTATGTTTTCTGTGAATACTGTCATAACTAATTTCAAATTAGACTTAATAGGAAAATTAGACAGTTTTGTTTTAACATATATTAAACTAAGTAGTACTGACTGGAACACAGTATGTATGTAAATAATACCTGTTGAAAGAGAACTGCACTTGACAAAAATAAATTCACAGTATTTTTACTAAATCTAAATTTTTCAAAATCAACAGCTATTCATGTACCAAATATTTCTAAGCACAGTTACCAAGAAAATTTTCTCTGCTTGTTATACTATATGCTGCATTATAATTACAAGGTCACAAATCACATTTAAAGTGGAAGAAATGGCAATGTTACTTATATATGCCTTTGAAATAGACAAGGCTTCTTTTTCATCAATACATTTTCCTTTCTAAATCATGATTTGCTTAAGGGACTATTAATTTTACTCACCAGAGCAAAACAGCATTCAATTTCTCATTTATTAATTCATTGACCTTTTTTACTAGGTACCTACTCTGTGCCAGGGTATTTAATAGGTACTGAGAATATAATATGAATAAAATTATCTCTGTATTCATGATGCTCACATTCTACTTGAGGTGACAGGTACAAAAATAAATAATAACAAAACAATATGATGACAGATAAAATAGATGCACTCTTCTTCCCCTCTCTCCAGCAAAACAGGTCATGGTGTACAGTGGATTAATTCTGTTAATGTGAATGTAAGTTGAGAAAGTTCTTCAGAGGACAAATTATATGAACTGCACATTAAAAAATAAATTCACTTTCTAGTTGAGAAAGAAGTTTGAAGTGATATGAAAGATATTTTAAGTGGAGCAAATAAAATAGAGGTATGAAAATGGATAAAATATTCAAACAATGGAGAGGAATGTCAGAGAGAAGCAATGTGATATAATTGATAGCTGCAGGGAGATGCTGCATTTGTGAGTCTTCATAGATAAGTAGAAGGTGATACATACATAACTTAAGGCTATTTCATATGTTCTGTGTCACAGAAGCATCCAAGTTCCCTCTTTTATACTGAATTTACACTCAGATATAAGAAAAGGAATGTTGTCACATGTAATTTGATTTTTAAATTAAGAGAAGCATTTAATAAATGTGTCCTTGGATATTGTAGGAATAGACTGATGATGATTATTTTATGCATAGACTTAATAAAACCATCCACACTAGTTGTTTTTTACTTTTAAAAATAAACTAGCAAACTCAGTATTTTCTAAAGTGTTTTAAAAAAGGAATAATTTGGGGCACCTGGGTGGTTCAGTCAGTTGGGCAGCTGCCTGCAGCTCGGGTCATGATCCCAGGGTCCTGGGATCGAGCCCCACATTGGGCTCCTTACTCAGCGTGTACCCTGATTCTCCCTCTCTGTGCTCTCTCTCTCACTATCTCTCTCTCTGTGTCAAATAAATAAAATCTTTAATAAAGAAGGAATAATTCATATTCTTACAAAACTATGAGATTTGGGTTAGAAATTTTAAATTTTAAATTTATCTTTCCTGATATAGACTATGGGGGCAAATATCACTGATAGGAAAAATAATTCTTCCCCTACTATGTGAATGTCTCCCCTAAAATATACTTTAGCCCAGTACTGAATAACAATATTTTACACTTCCTAAGCTGTATCCTGGAAATTCAGGTTATCACACTTGTCACTAATGTCCCAGGTTGATATTCTGGGTTACTTTCATCCATGATTCCAACTGCTTGCAAGAGATGGGCCTAAATAATCCTTGCTCCTAAGTCAATTATTTGAAAATAAAACTATAATGCAAGATTTACTATGATACTCTTAACTTCATAGTGAATTGAAGTGTTTGTAGCATCTGTAAAATTGACTGATAGTTTCTCATACTGCCAGCAGTTCTACAGAGAATAAGACTTTTATGTTCAGAAAAGCAGCAAGGTCAAACAACTGTTTGTAGAAATACTGAAAGCAGCTTATATAAATGCTTCGCTTCAAGGAACCAAATGTGTGGGGAGAAGGAGAAAGCTGACAAAGGGAGGAAAATAAGGAAAAACAGATTCATGTGACACTGATTTGAAAAATAAATAGATGCAAATTGGTTTAGATAAGCTAGTTAATGTTTATATTTTATTTGGGGAATGAATGTATCATTTTCTGTGTTCTATTTTGTTAGATGCAAAAATATACTACCATACTTTAGGAAACAAACACCTAAGCCTATGCTAGTCAAGTGGGGAGAAAATAATTTAACATTCTTCAACTCTAGTAGTCTGTTCTTTCACTCTCTAGAACTGAGACTAAGTTTTAAAATTTGCATAAGGAAGTACTTCATGTGAAGATTGGAGAGTAGGTTCTTCCTCTCACCACCACATATATCAGTGATCAAAGTAGAGTTTTCTCCCATGTATGACCTTGGTAAAATACATCATTCCTCCCTATGAGAATCAAAGAGATATAACCTGTTATGGGCTTCTTTCTCCCCACATATATTTCCTATAGTATCAAAGCCTAGTATTAACATATTATTTCATATAATTTTCATATAATTTTACTACTTTTTCAAAAAATGTTGAAATGCATTCTCCTAAGCATGTCCTTTCATAAATCGTTCCCTACTTCATCCCTCTAATATTCAAGAGTCTTTAGGTTAAGTAGTAACTCTTCCTTACTAATATTCTTACTCAATCTTATTGGATAATCGCTAGCTATATGGTATGTTATAATTCCTGACAGTTTTGTCTATTTGCTTGCTTCTGATTCCCATGATATCACAATAATTGCATTTCACATTAGTAAGTTTCTAGGCAGGCCTATGGGGCTTCTCTACTGAGAGTCTTAATTAAACTTGTTCTAAATTAAAACAACCTTTGCTGAGATACTTGTCAGACCAGCTTTAAAGGCTTGCTTGGGACACAAGAGGCAATGTCATGATCAGTGGAAGCATGACAGAGATCAGGACCTAAGCAATAAACTTGGTGATTTACAGAGAGGTAATTTATTACACCCACTAGACCCACTAATATGATGGAGGACAGGTAGGGAGGTAGGAGGACTAAGAAAGAATGTAAAATATTGGGACAAAGAATAAAAGTGATATAATTTTATAGTGCTATTGTATACCTCCTCCACCCCCAAAAAATAAACCCCCAAAATAAAATGGAAACCATAGCTGTATCTTATAGTGCTAAGAAGCTGGAAGAATATTTAAGCATCTAGTTAATTTTCTAGGTTTGGGTTTATTGAGGTTAGCGCTGGTCCTTGTCTTCCAAGCCTCATCCATATTTAAAAAAATATCTGTGGATTTCTCACCAATTTCACAATCAAATTCTTCCTATAATTAAATGACCTGATACTCTTTTCATCCTTTACTTGACTCAGGAAAACTATTCTTAAGAAAGAAACTAATTACCCAAAAGATTCCACCCCAAAACTGCTAGAACTCATACAGGAATTCAGTAAAGTGGCAGGATATAAAATCAATGCACAAAAATCAGTGGCATTCTTATACACCAACCACAAGACAGAAGAAAGAGAAATTAAGGAGTCGATCCCATTTACAACTGCACCCAAAACCATAAGATACCTAGAAATAAATCTAACCAAAGAGGCAAAGGATCTGTACTCAGAGAACTATAAAATACTCATGAAAGAAATTGAGGAAGACACAAAGAAATGGAAAAATGTTCCATGCTCATGGACTGGAAGAACAAATATTGTGAAGTTGTCAATGCTACCTAGAGAAATCTACACATTTAAGGCAATCCCTATCAAAATATCATCAACATTTTCAAAGAAATGGAACAAATAATCCTAACATTTGTATGGAACCAGAAAAGACCCCGAATGTTGAAAAAGAAAAGCAAAGCCGGTGGCATCACAATTCCAGACTTCAAGGTCTATTACAAAGCTGTAATCATCAAAACCGTATGGTACAGGCACAAAAACAGACACATAGATCAATGGAACAGAATAGAGAGCCCAGAAATGGACCCTCAACTCTATGGTCAACTAATCTTTGACAAAGCAGGAAAGAATGTCCAATGGAAAAAAGACAGTCTCTTCAACAAACGGTGTTGGGAAATTGGACAGCCACATGCAGAAGAATGAAACTGGACCATTTCCTTACACCACACACAAAAATAGTCTCCAAATGGTTGAAAGACCTAAATGAGAGACAGGAGTCCATCAAAATCCTAAAGGAGAACACAGGCAGCAACCTCTTCGACCTCAGCTGCGGGAACTTCTTCCTAGAAACATCGCCAAAGGCAAGGAAAGGAAGGGCAAAAATGAACTATTGGGACTTCATCAAGATAAAAAGCTTTTGCACAGCAAAAGAAACAGTCCACAAAACCAAAAGACAACCGACAGAATGGGAGAAGATATTTGCAAATGACATATCAGATAAAGGGCTAGTGTCCAAAATCTATAAAGAACTTAGCAAACTCAACACCCAAAGAACAAATAATCCAATCAAGAAATGGGCAGAAGACATGAACAGATATTTTTCCAAAGAAGACATCCAAATGGCCAACAGACACATGAAAAAGTGCTCAACATCGCTCAGCATCAGGGAAATCCAAATCAAAACCTCAATGAGATACCACCTTACACCAGTCAGAATGGCTAAAATTAACAAGTGAAGAATCGACAGATGTTGGTGGGGATGCAGAGAAAGGGGAACCCTCCTCCACTGTTGGTGGGAATGCAAGCTGGTGCAGCCACTCTGGAAAACAGTATGGAGGTTCCTCAAAAAGTTGAAAATAGAGCTACCATACGAACCTGCAGTTGCACTACTGGGTATTTACCTCAAAGATACAAATGTAGCGATCTGAAGAGGTATGTGCACCCCGATGTTTATAGCAGCAATGTCCACAATATCCAAACTATGGAAAGAGCCAAGATGTCCATTGACAGATGAATGGATAAAGAAGTGGTGTATATATACAATGGAATATTACGCAGCCATCAAAAGGAATGGAATCTTGCCATTTGCAATAACGTGGATGGAATTGGAGGGTATTATACTGAGTGAAATGTCAATCAGAGAAAGACAAATATCATATGACCTCACTGATAGGAATTCTTAATCTCAAGAAACAAACTGAGGGTTCCTGGAGTGGTGGGGGGGTGGGAGGGATGGGGCACTGGGTGATAGACATTGGGGAGGGTATGTGCTATGGTGAGTGCTGTGAATTGTGTAAGACTGTTGAATCACAGACCTGTACCTCTGAAACAAATAATACATTATATGTTAAAAAAAATAAGAAGATAGTAGGAAGGGATAAATGAAGGGGGGGAAATCAGAGGGGGAGATGAACCATGAGAGACTATGGACTCTGAGAAACAAACTGAGGGTTCTAGAGGGGAGGGGGTGGGGGATGGCTTAGCTTGGTGATGGGTATTAAAGAGGGCATGTACTGAATGGAGCACTGGGTGTTATACACAAACAATGAATCATGGAACACTACATCAAAAACTAATGATGTAACGTATGGTGATTAACATAACATAATAAAAAAAAGAAAGAAACTAATCCAATTATACTAACATATAAATGAATGATAAGTGTTAACTTATTAATTTTTGTGGATATTTATATTTGACAGGAGGAAAACCCCTGCTCAGTTTAAGTCCAAAATGTAAAGCTGTAAATATAAAATTTCAAATTTGGTACACTTTGCTGGATCAATGTTTCTCCTTCTAGAATGTCTTGTTTTGACTGTAGATAAAAACCTTTTGCTAAAAAGCTTCTGCCCAACAAAGGAAACCATCAACCAAATGAGAAGGCAACCTATAAAATGGAAGAAAATACTTATAAACCATCTATCTGTTAAGGTATTAATGCTACTCTGACAAGTTTTTTTATGTTTTGTCAATGCCAAGAAACATTTACTATAAAACAACAAAAATTAAATAATATTAGGTTCCACTTAGAAAGTATGAAATTAGTTCTTACACATAGTTTTATAAAACTAAATATATTTACTATATATTATATTAAAGTTTAGGCCTAGAAAGTACTTCCAACTTGTACATGAAGCTTAATAATTATAGGTAACATTTTTTGAGTGTTTAATGTGGTCCAGACACAAAGTTAGGGCACTTATATGCATTACATCATTAATATGCAAAATAATAGCACAAGAAAAAAACTATCATTAGAGTTTTAGAGATTTAGAAAATTTCTGAAGTCACACAATTATCTGGTGGAAGATCCAAAATTTAACTCATGTTTATTGGACCCAGAGCTGCTCTTTTTTCCCCAACTTTATTGAGATATAATTGACATATAACATTGTATTAGTCTACAGTATAGTAGCTCCTGCTTCTACATAAATTTTACTTGATTCCAATCTAGTAAATTATATAAGAGACAATCATAATCCTATTCATTGTGTTCAGTTTTTGTATAGGAAAACAAAAACAACGACAATAAATTCTGTTTTTTTCCCATGGAGAAGTATAATTAAGGAAGAATGGTAAACTTCTCTTCGTAGGTAAAATATTTTTGGAATACCTCCTAAAATAGGTTTATTTATTGGTAAGCCAATCTCTCACATCTTGCCATCAAGTTGTAATCATGAGATTGGGTTAATCAAAAGCAATATATGATACCGAGTAGGTAGAAAACCTGAAGATTGTTTCCTTTGACCCAGTCATGCTAGAGAGAAGCACTTGACAGACAGAAAGTGGAATTCCTGTTCTCATATCCTAGGGGATTCTGGAGAGAACAAGATGGAGCCACTTGGATAAAGTCAGATATCAGTTTACTTGTCCACATCCCCAACTCCCTTCTCTATCTGATTCTGAACTTCAAGTTACGTATTTCTATGTGTGTGTGGGGGAGAGGGATCTTTAGAGATATCTAACTATGTAGCAGATTGAAGGTTTCAAGCCTAGTACCCCATTTTCTCAAGTATAGGGATACTATGGACTGAATTGTGTCCCTCCTACTCACAAATTCATATGTTGAATCCCTAACCCTCAATGTGACTGTATTTGCAGATAAGAGTCTTCAATGACGCCATAGGGTGGGGCATTAGTCAGATAGGATTTGTGGCCTTATAGGAAGAGGAAGATCTCACACTCTTGCTTTCTTGCTTGCTCTCTAACTCTCACTCTTTTTCTTGCTCTCTTTCTCTCCTTCTCTCTGCATATGCACAAAGAAGAAAGCCCATTTGAGTACACAGCAAGAAGGTGGCTGAGGACAAGCAAGGAAGAGAGCTATCACCAGAAACTAAATCGGCTAGCACCTTGCTCTCAGACTTTCCACCCTCCAGAACTATAATAAAATAAATTTATGTTGTTTAAGCCACCCAGTTTGTGGTATTTTGTTACAGCAGCCCTAGCTGATTAAGATAAGGGCAGGCTGTAAGTCTCTAAAAGCAACACACCCAGTCATTTCCAACATGGTACGAGAAAAATGGTGCAGCATCTCTGATGGGTGCCAATATATGGGTAAGACTGAGGCAATGTTTCTGGTTCCCCAAGTCATATAGGTACAAAGTACTCAGAAGTTCCCTATATCCCAGTAAATTGCCTTGGAAATGAGAGTGTAGGTGTACAACCCAAGGTCTCCAGCCAAGGAAAAGGAGGCTGTTTTGAGTGAGAACATTGAATCCTGGATAAATGACTGAACCGTGAGCTCTAGAAATGGGTTTCAGCACATCAGCCCCAAAGACCAAATGATATTCCTCTTATCCTAGCAGTTACCAGTCCAGAGAACACACCAGTCCAGTCATTCTGCAATAGTGACTAGCAAGAATCTAGTGATTTGCCCCTGGATCTCACTGACTGGGCCTGAGATCTCACAAGATTTGGAGAGTTCTCCAAAATTTGGACAAAGATCACACAAGATTTGACCCTGGATCTCACTGACGGCCTGAGATCTCATGATATTTGGATGAATTCTTTCAAGACTTTGACTGAGATCATGCGGGATATGCCCCTGAATGCAAGCTGGTACATCCACTCTGGAAAACAGTGTGGAGATTCCTCAAAAAGTTAAAAATAGAGCTCCCCTATGACCCTATGAACTACTAGGTACTTACCCCAAAGATACAAATCAGAAGGGGCACCTGCACCCCAATGTTCATAGCAGCAATTATGGAAAGAGCCAAGATGTCCATTGGTAGATGAATGGATAAAGAAGTGGTATATATATAGAATAGAATATCACTTAGCCATCAGAAAGGATGAATACTTACCATTTGCATCAACATGGATGGAACTGGAGGGTTTCATGCTGAGCAAAATAAGTCAATCAGAGAAAGACAATTATATTGTTTCACTCGTTTGTGGGATATAAGAAACAGGGCAGAGGACCATAGGGGAAGGGAGGGAGAACAGGATGGGAAGTCATCACAGTGGGAGAAAAACCATGAGAGACTCTTGACTATAGGAAACAAACAGGGTTGCTGGAGGGGAAGCAGGTTGGGGGATGGGGTAATTGGGCGATGGGTATTAAGGAGGGTAAGTGATGTGATGAGCACTGGGTCTTATATGCAACTGATAAATTATTGAACACTACATCTGAAACTAATGATGTACTATAAGTTGGCTAATTGAATTTAAAGGGAAAAAGGGGAATTTAAATAAAAAATAAAGTGGAAAAAAAGAATCTAGAGATCAATCTTCATCACAGTGAAATTCCATAAGCATATGCCTTCTTGAAATATCCAGATTCCATTTTGTAGGGAAAGAGTGGAGGAATTCTAAAAGACTAAGAACTTACCTGAGTCCATCAAACTGAGTCATATAAAAGAAGTTCTAGAATTACTGAATAAATATCAGCCTTAATTTATCAGGCTGGAAAGTGATTTAGTAGTTCTTGCCCCTCCATCCTTCTCTGACCCTGCTATCCAATGTATGGGACCCTTCAGAAAGACCAGATTGTTAATTTCTGGAGAAATAAAGATGGTACATTGGTTTTGTATATCTTTATATAAGGTGAATAAATTTTGCAATCATAATACCCTTATTTTCACTTGAGGTTATCTTACTCCTAGGGTGAAAAATCAGTTTCCTATCAAGGATCATCTCTAAAAATTTGGTAGTTGTTGCTTGATGTGTTGGGCTAAAAGTATTCCAAGGTTTCATCTTGACACTGTGGAAACAAATGCCATGATTAATGATAAGTGTTAGCTTTAGAAATGGGATGGAATAATAGTGACACATTTTCTAAGTATTTATTGACACTGGCTTATATTGATGGAAAGCAGAAGCTCTCCATGTGGGAAAGACTTTCCTCAGTCCAGCATCTGACATTTGTTTAAATTGCTAGTTAGATTTCCTGATATGAAGGAAACACTGCATCCACTTCTGTCTTCTAGGAGAATGGTGTATGTTATTTTAAGTGATAATGTTCTTTTATTTAGGAAAATGCCTCGATGGAATGTTTTGGTCATCCTGGATTATTAAAGGACATTATTCCTCCACAGTAGTATTCAAATCAGGATACCAGAAGATTTTTTTAAATTTAATTTTATTTTATTATGTTATGTTAGTCACCATACAGTACATCATTAATTTTTTTCTTCCTTTTTCCTCTTCACTATGTTATGTTAATCACCATACATTACATCATTAGTTTTTGATGTAGTGTTCCATGATTCATTGTTTGCGTATAACACCCAGTGCTCCATGCAGTATGTGCCCTCCTTAATACCCCTTACTGGGCTAATCCATCCCTCTACTCCCTTCCCCTCTAAAACCCTCAGTTTTTTTCTCAGAGTCCATAGTCTCTCATGGTTCATCTCCCCCTCCAATTTTGTAAAAGAAACAAATTCTCCATCATAGGTGCTCCAAACAGCTTTAAAAAAATCTTTTTTTTGCTGCTGCTGCATTTTTGCTTCTTTCCTTGAAACTTACCCATTCCAGATATCAACTACCTAATCTTATTAAAAAGTCCTTGCCAAGAACTTTATAACATCCTCACAAGTAGCAGTTCTTTAGCTGACTTTCTTGCCTAATCGATTAATGGCTCTTGGTGGGAATTTCACTCAGTGGAGGATAGTGGCTAAGAGGATAGATATTTAGGGCAATCCAGTCATCTTGATGCATTTGTAAAGACAATCATGACTGCCTTACTGATTTCTTGAATGATTCTTAGGAAATAGTTTTATATTTATCTTTTTAATATCATAATCAGTTGCCCCAAGAGGTGACTTGTTCAGAAATTGCTCAGAGGTCTTATTATAAGTAGTGCTATTATTCCTGTGACTATTATTTATAAATAGGACCTGACCAAGTTTTTATACAATATACTCTTCACTCAGTTTGCAGTTGTTAAATTACTTAACAGAGTTTTAAAAATCCTTTCAATATTAGGAAAAAAAATTACACAAAATAAAAAATGTGAAGCAAAGAAGAAAAAACATAGAGTTAATCATTATAGAAAGATAAAGAAAATGCAGGAAAATTATAAGATTTTCTAGCCTTTTTTATTCCTCAAGCAAGGTCACATTTCTTAGATAAAAGTAAATTAATTGTCTAATTTCTTGGCACACAGTAGGCACTCAGTTCATTTAAAACATTCCCAGAAAATGCTGCAACATAAATAAAATAATCTCATTCTATTTGACAGTCTGATACTTAAGAAATTAGTTTTATAATTCAGACATTTAAATCAAAACAATACCAATAAATAATGTATTGCCAAGTCTTTATCATACTCTGTTATTATATATATAATATTATACTGCAATTATTAATGTATATATCTTTCTAACTTACCAGACCATGACCTCTTTGAGTAAGGGTCATGCTTTCATCATTTCTGTGTCACAGTTTCTTGTGAAGAGTAGGTACTCAGCAAATATGTGTTGAATAAATGGTTGGTAATGACAGTCATTTGATTTTCCATTTTTAAAAAGATGAGGATTGAAGTTGCTACAATCACATATGTTTTGCAATCATAAAAGATGAAAGTAGAGCAGCCATTCATTAAAAATCTGATTACCTATACATCAAGCAGCAGCATAATAACAATACTTTTATCTCCATCATTAAAATGAATATAATTAGTTTCAAGATTGCATGTGTCTAATAAGATGATTACACTATTTAGGGGACCTTTCACTCTACCAGAATGTCATGAAAATAGATTCATACATGTTTTATTTCTAAGTCATCTCAATAACAAGTTATAAATATAACTAATACTTCTCTGGTAATTGGAAAACATATTTAAGTAGAATGCCTATCAACTTTACTAATCAACCTTACTGATTTTTCACTATTTATCATAATTGAGACCTGCAAAATTATATAAAATAAAATCACACAAGGAAATTTTTAATCATGTTCCAGGATGCATGCATGTTAGTAAATGAAATTGATATTCTGTCACCTAAATATCATAATTATTAAGTCTAAAATCTAAATCGTATAATTCTAATGTTTTTATTTATTTTTTTTAAAATGTCTTGTTTCAAATAACCATTTTTTTGTTTGTTCATCTCATAGTACAGAATTTCAGTGCTCCTGTTAGGTTGATAAACAAACTACTGCATTTGTTTTTCCAGGTATGAATAATTACATTTGTAGTCACAATAATTGTACAACTGTGTACCAGAAGACCCAATAAAGATGTTATAACCACTTTAGAAGTAGCCTTTGGCATAACTGTTGCAGAAAAATGGGGAAGGGGCATGCTGTGATAGTGCTCCAATATAATTTATTTGAATAAATACTGCATATAAAACACTTTATATAATATTTAAACCATTTTTAATTATTATATTACTTTCAATGAAACCTTTGTACAATTGTGAACATTGTTTCTGAGGAGCTGATGGATAACTCTGAAGACATTCAATAATGTCAGCAAATAGAGTTTTGACTGAAAATCAAAATCTATAGTACAAACAAAACCATTATTTAAAAGAATGACCATATATTTCACATTCAAGTTGTTACAATAAAAGCTAGACAAACTGCTCATTTTCTTCTCAAAACTGAACAAAACTAATGCAACCAGCATCATGAAAATTTTTCAGACACATAATGCTTGGAAGTAATAAAAACAATTTTCAGAAAGAAAGCTATATTCTTAACCTCAGATTGAAAAAAATAATATATATATATATAATTTTTTTTACCTTTATGTACCTCTAGGCCCAGGTTGTAGCATTTCATATTAGCCGATCTATGACCATTATTTCCTCAAGCCTTTTTTCCAGAAAACTTTCTCTGATGAAAGTCGGTGCACAAGGGTTTCCTTTGTTTTGTATTTCTTGCCACTTATTCATACATTGTATTATTTGTTCATAAATTAGAGATCCTCTTAATTGCATATGCATTTCCACAGACAGATTATGAGCCCTGTGAGCATGAAATATCAGATATGAAGTGTCTGTATAAAATAGTGACTCAATGAATGCTAAATAAACATCTTATTAATAGCCCTAAAAAGCATGTGATTGTTGTAATTTGCCACTTATAAAAAATAAATATTGGTTTTAAAGAAATCTGCAAATTCTTAATTTCAAGGCAAACAAAATACAAATATACTAACAATCAAGTAATTTTTTTATTCTGAAAATGATTATTTTATTGAAATTGGTTTTGCTATTTTTATTGCATAAAATATTTAGTTTAGCAAACATGTAAATCATACTTAAAGTCAAATCAAATAATAAATTATCAAAGTGTAATATTTCCTTGATTAGACATGTGTTATATTTTAAAAATTTAAATGATCTAAAATGGCATTTCATAATGATATTTAATGGAAAATATCACACAAATTTTGTCCTATCATTCTGCATGGTTTGTGACATATTTTCCATGGTACATAAATAGTGGAAGTACTGAACTTCAGGGTTACAAATGTGTTGAATGAACATTATATAATGAAGGACACAAGCTAGAATGTATAAACACTTATTAACTTTAGCAGTAAAACCCTCTTCTATGTAGTATAGAGCTTGTATGGTCCATTGCTAGAACAAGGTACTAATGAAAGAACTTTTTTTGGTATTTGATAACAAAATAGGCCAGTTAACTATGTAAAAATATACTTTGTTTCTTGGTCACACACTATACATTTTCTCTTAGTCAGTTATCTTAAAAGTAGTCCTGAAGGATACAAAAAAACCCAAAAGTTTGTGGATGGTTCACTGCAGCCCATTGTCAGCACTGATTATGGGTCAGTAGCATCAGCAGAAATATGCAACACTTGAAGGTGAAGACACCAGTAGAATTGATAAGGCATCTTTCTTTGAAGTAAACATAACATTCTGCCACTCTTGTAAAATCTCTCAGAGATGTGTGGCTGCTTTTATTCATGTCAATTTCATTCTAACTCATAATTCTTTATAGCTAAATTTGACATTTTCAGCAAGAATCACAGCATGAATGATCACCATGTTCTTCATAGGTTTTGGCTTTACCCTATCAAGGAAGTTGAAATACTTAAAAAATAATGTTCTTTAAAATGATTGATTTTATCAAACAAGTCTCAGTTGGCTTGCAACTTCCTTGACTCATCACTATTCCACATACTCTCCATATTGTCAGATCCTCTTTCTATGATTAATTGATCAAAAACCATGACAACCTGAAAGTGTAAATTGCACAAACCTCATGTCCTTAGTATTTTTTGCAAAGCACATTTTCTTGGATAGGTGAACATATGTAAAGTAATAAATCTATAAAACTGTTTATGAGGTATTGCTGCAAAAAGTCAAATTAGAAGTCATAACTTATGTGTAAAATGATAAATGCTCACTAAAGTTTTTCTTAGTTTTCTTTTGGGGTAGTGCTATGGTTTTCTACTGTTTTGGTTTCAGTTTTGGTTTTCACTTTGAAGAAGACAAAAGGAGATATTTCTTGGTTCTGTGCTTTTGGTGCAGGAAAATTCTAACATAACTACTGCGGCTAAATGAATGCCCAATCACTAACCATAGAATGGAATAGTTTGAAGAGCTTAGTAGGCAACTGAAACTACCAGTGAAATTACAGTTGTGCAGAGTGGATTAAGATCCTGGGAGTAAATGGATAAATTCTGTATAGAAATGTGCTGTCCTATATGATGAGGACTGGACACATATGGGTATTGGGAACTTGAAATGTGGCTAGTCCAAATTAAGATATGCTGGCAGTAAAAAATACACACCACTTTTCGAAGACTTAGTATAAAAAATGTAAAATGTTTTATGCTAGGTACATAGTAGGAATTGATCTCTCAATAACCATTCTCCACTTTCTCTATAATAATGAAGCTTAGTTGTACAATGAATACTCTAATAAAGATTACATTTCCCAGCTTTGTAGCTAAATGTGGCCATGAAGGCTGGTTCTGGCCAATGAGATGTAAATGAAGTGCCATATGCAACTTCTTTAAAAGGCAATTAAAATATCCTGTATTTATCTCCTCCTACTGTGCTAGCTGGAATTTAGACAAGTGGTAGGAGTGGGGTAGGCATCTTAGGCCACAAGATAAAAGCTATATATTTAGGGTGGCTGAACAAAAAAGAATGATTCTGAGTTCTGAGAACAGTAGAGTTATCATGTCAGCTTTAGAACACTTATGCTAGGACTGTTTCATGAGAGTAAGGTAAATTCTATCTTATCTAATCTGTTTTTAACTACTGCATGATATTTCATGATGAATGTGTATCTACCATAAATTATCTATCCACTTTTGGAGTAATGGACACTCAGGTTTTTCCTGCTCACTGCCATCACAAATATCAAAACAATGATGTCCCCATATGGATCTATGTGAAGATTTCTGAGATATTATTCAAGAGAATGATTGCTGAAGAATACAATATGTATAATATTATATTTGTATAAGCAGTGCACTTTTTTTTCTATATAATGGTTGCACCAATTTACACTCCCTTCAGCTAGCACTTTTAGGCTAGCCCAGGTGGTGAGACACCATTGCAGTCAATGGCAATATACTTAATTTGCATGTCAGAACTAAAGAGGGGAAAGTCAGCCTCACAAAAGCTCCATGAGGGAAAGAATGGTGTCCGCTTTTATATTCCATTATAGACCCAACGACTGACACAAATAGTAGTAGCTCCATGAATATTTGTTGAAAAAAATTAGTGAATATATAGATCCTACAAAGATAAAGTTGTACATTCACAAAGACAAGCACTCCATGTGGACTTGATTCACAATTAATAGGGAAAGCCTAATATAATATTATATACATACCAAAATTATATATATCAAATTATATAGATACCAAAAATATATATACCAAAATTATATAAATACCAAATATATATATATATAGTACTATACACACACACACACACACATACACATAGGCTTCCATTTAGTACCATTATATGTATACAGACTTCCTCATTTAGATGTAAGTCTCATGAGGGTAAGGGCTATATCCCCAGTTCCTAAAACAGTATGGTACTTGGTACAGACTAGGTACTCAGTATATTCGCCAAATGACTGAACAAACCATAATATAATCAATCAGTATATATTGAATCACTCCACATTGAATAAGCATGCTAAGCTCTGTGGAAAAACTAAGACGTATGAGACAAATCCATGATCTCAAGCTGCTTATAGTCTGACAAAGCAGAAAAGACAATGCATACAGAAAGCTAACTAGTAATGCCGGGCAGTTTGAGGAAAGGAAACAACTAATGAAACAACTAATAGGAGCTCAGAGGGTGCAAAGACCATATGTAGGTTTTCACTGACAAGATGGAATCTGAGGTGAGTCTACTTAAGTTGGCAAAGTGAGATGTGTGGACTCTCTAGGGGAACTGACCTACATAAACAAATAATAACCTCAAAGAAAATATTTCCTCAAATATGCGTATAGCTTTCCACTTTACAAAGCACTTTCACACATATTTTATCACTTAATCCTCATGATAATTTTTGAGGTCATCAGAGAATGGACTAATGTCCAAACTATTTTTTGTTTAAAGATTTTATTTATTTATTTGACAGAGAGAGAGTGAGAGAGATAGCGATAGCAGGAACACAAGCAGGGGGAGTGGGAGAGGGAGAAGCAGGCTTCTCGCGGAGCAGGGAGCCCAATGTGGGGCTTGATCCAGGACCCTGGGATCATGACCTGAGCCGAAGGCAGACGCTTAACGACTGAGCCACCCAGGTGCCCCTGTCCAAACTATTTTTGAGGAAAATGCAGCTCAGATACTAATTTGCTTAAAGCCACTTGACTTGGAAGCAAAATCCAGGTTTTCTAATTCTTAGTGTAAGGCCCTGTCCTCAGTACCAGGAGTCAAAGGGCAGAGCTATTACATAGCTGGGATCTTGTCTCTAAATTTAATTAAGAGGTGTTTCTCCCGGACATGTTTGGATAACTGTGGCTGATTGTGTTTCCATTACCTGTGTTTATTTGTGTTTGTCTAATCTTCCCATTAGATTAAGCACCTCTGTAAGGGTTGGGTTATGACCTCTATTTCCTTTGTAATTTCCACAGACCATAGTACAAATAAGAGGTGTTGATTGGCCTATCTCTATTGTAAAACAGTATCATGAGGAGGAAAATGAAATAAATTCTAACAAAATACATTTTGAATTCAATTATTTGTAGATTAAGCTACAGAGATGTATACAAATAGAAACACATAGCCTACGTAATTTCATCAATAGGAAACGATTGCCTTCTGCCAGTGACTAGTCAGATCCTTTAAGATACCTATTTATATATCATTCTCATCATAGACTGAAGATTAGACAAACTAACATTTCAGTTGCAGGTTTTTATAAGCAAAAGGGGAATCTACTGTTTGTATTGTATTTATCAGACATTAAATCACTTAGCTACTACTCTACACAAAAAGGAATATATGTTAAAAGAGCAGGAACCAAGCAGCTTGTCTTCATATAAAATTTTACTTAAGATATTGCTAAACTAAATAAACTGGCCCTAATTTTCATACTTGACTTGAAACCAGAGGGAGAAAAAAGCGTTTCCATTTCAATCCATGTCTAAGATGCTTCTCCAATTCTCTTATTTTTTTTCTTTTGGCAGATTAGTAACATAAATTATGTTACTAATTACAATGTCTATATCCTAGACATTGTAATTAAGGTTAGGGTCTTATATAATATTTTAAAATCATGAATAAAATTAAAATGATATTTAAAATATTTTATTTATTTATTATTTATTTAAATTCAGTTAGCCAAGGTATAGTACATTATTGGTTTTTGATATAATGTTCAGTGATTCATTAGTTCAGTATAGCACCCAGTGCTCATCATATCACGTGTGTTTATTTATTTATTTGAGAGCAAGAGGGAAGGAGAGAGAGACAGGGAAAGCACAGAGGAAGAGTGAGAGGGAGAAGCAGACTCCCCGCTGAGCAGGGAGTCCGACATGGGGCTCAATCCCAGGACCCCGAGATCATGACCTGAGTTGAAGATGGATGTTTAGCTGACTGAGCCACCCAGGCACCCCAAATTGAAATATGATTTAAAAGTAATATAAAAAATATAAGTCAAAACATGGTTATAGCTATAACATTAATATTTGACTATGCATTTGTCAATTCTGTCTCTAAAACAGTTTTCAAACTTTGCATTAGGAAAAAAGCATGTCTATAGCTATTATTAAAGAACAGGAAATAACTTCCACATTAGGTTTTCTTTATTTCTCTTTCTTTTGTTTCTGGAGCTTTAAGCAGAGAGACTTAAAGTATTCATGGCACACTCTCTTTATCAATCTATAGAAGGCAGCTCTTATTTATTTCCCCTATTCATTCCTGATATCAATTCCCATCCTCCTCATAGGCTTCCATTTTAGTATGTTCAGTATATTCCTTTGAATATGTTTGCAATGTTCTAAAAATTAACACTGTTGTGTGTATATATTTAATATACAAAATGGTAGTGTGTTATAGAACTCACTTAATTTTTAATTTTTTAAATTCAACCACACTTTCTAATTTTTAAAAAAGTTTAAAAATAAAAATCATATATATTTAAGGCATACAACACAATGATTTGATATACATATAAGTGAAATGATTACTACAGTCAAGCTAATTAATATATCATCTCCTCACATGGTTATTATTTTTTTTTTTGCTTGTGATGAGAACAGCTGAAATCTCTCTTAATAAATTTTCAGTATTCAATGCAAAGTTATTAACTATAGTCATCATGGTGTACATTAGATCTCTAGAGTTATTTATCCTGCATAACTGCAACTTTGTGCCCTTTGAACAACATCTCCCCATTTCCTCCACTTCCCTCATAGCTGGTTACCACCATTCTACTTTCTGCTTCAATGTATTTGATTTTTTTTTAGATTTCACATGTTAAGTAAGATAATGCAGGTGTGTATGTTTGTGAGAGAGAGAGAGACTTGCTTCACTAAGCATTGTGTCTTCTAAGAACAGGTATATAAAAAGGTGCTGAACATCACAAATCATCAGGGAGATGCAAATCAAAATCACAATGAGATGTCACCTCACAACCAGCAGGATGGACATTCCTCAAAAAACTAAAAATATAACTATCAAATGACCTAGTAATCTCTCTTCTGTGTCTATGTTTGAAGGAAATTAAGTCACTATTTGAGAGAGATATCTGCTTTCATGTTCATTGCAGCATTATTCACAGTAGCCAAAACATGGAAACAACCTGTGTCTCTTGATAAATGGATAGATAAAGAAATTGTGGTATATGGGGTGCCTGGGTGGCTCGGTTGGTTAAGAGTCTGCCTTTGGGGTGCCTGGGTGGCTCAGTCATTAGGCGTCTGCCTTCAGCTCAGGTCATGATCCCAGGGTCCTGGGATGGAGCCCCGCCTCGGGCTCCCTGCTTGGCCGGAAGCCTGCTTCTTCCTCTCCCACTCCCCCTGCTTGTGTTCCTGCTCTTGCTATCTCTCTCTGTCAAATAAATAAATAAAATCTTTAAAAAAAAAAAGAGTTTGCCTTCAGCTCAGGTCATGATCTCAGGGTCCTGGGATCCAGCCCCACGTTGGGCTCTCTGCTCAGCGGGGAGCCTGCTTCTCCCTCTGCCTCTGCCTGCCTCTCTGCCTACTTGTGCTCTCTCTCTCTCTGTCAAATAAATAAAATCTTTTAAAAAATAAATTGTGGTATATAAATACAATGGAATATTATTTTGAAAAGTAAATTTGTCATTTGCAACTACATGGATGAACCTTTCTAACTTTGTAATATACATAATATTCTCTTTTACTCTTGAACATTTTCATTATTTTGAAGTTATTTTTAACATCTTATTATTTATTATATACAAATAATTAAAAATGCATTTAGAAGTTTCAAACATACAGTTCAGTTTAGTGAGTTTTAGAGTGAATGCTCATATATCCACTACCTCGATTCCACCAGTAATATTTTACTATATGTAGTTTACCACATATCTATCCATCTTTTCAAACTTTATCATCTATTAACCCATTTGACTTTTGGAATATTTTAAAATAATTTGTAGACATTAGTATATATCACCATAAATATTTCAGAACATATATAAGCTAGGGTTCAATAATTATTAACACTGTTTTTTTTTATTTTATTATGTTATCTTAGTCACCATACAATGCATCATTAGCTTTTGATGTAGTGATCCACGATTCATGGTTTTCATATAACACCCAGTGGGGTGTTTCTATTTAAAATTTACTCAAATGAAAAACCCAAAACTTGTGTATATTTATGTGACAAATTCATACACTTTTGCAATCTAAACTCCACCCCAAATATAGAACATTAGCAGTACCAGAAATTTTCTTCCTACCCCTTCCACCACATAAATCTCTACTCTTGACCTCCAACACTACCATTTTTATTTTTTTCAAACATAAATTAATTTTGCTTGCTTTAGAATTTCATATAAATAGAATCACATAGTACATAGTCTTGTATAAGGCTTATTTCACTAAGAACTTTATGTCTTATTGTCATCACTGTAGTATTCTACAGTATAAACAAACCACTTTGTTTATCCTTTCTCCTATTGATGAGGACCTGGAGAATTTCCAGTTTTTGACTATTATGAATAAACCTATTATGAAAAATCCTTGTGCAACTATTTATGTAGGACATGTACTTTCATTTCTCTTGAGAAATACTGAGGAGTGGAATTAGTAGGTTACAGTGTAGATGAATGTAGAAGAAACTATTTCCATTGTGATTGTACCATTATACATTCTCACCAACATTGGTAATGCCTGTTATTTTAACCGTAGCCAGATTTGAGGGTCAGTAGTAGTAGTAGCTTTAATTTGTATATCTCCAAAGATAAATTATGTGATTATTGACCTTTCATATAACTTCTTTAGGTAACTGTATGTTTGAATGTTTTGTCTCTATTTTTTGCTAGATTTTTAAAAAAATTACTATTGAGTTGTAGGATTTTTACTATATATTTGTCAGATTTTGGTATCAGTGTATCTGGCCTCCTCCATTTTCTGAGTTTATGTAAGATTGACATTATTTTTTCTTTAAATGTTTCATAGAATTCAACAGTGAAGTCATCTTGACCTGAAGTTTTCTTTGAGGGAAGATTTTTGATAATAAATTCAATTTTATTAGTAGATATATGGCTATTAAGATATTAAATCTGTTAATTTTGATACATTGTATATTTCAAGGAATCTATCCATTTACCTAAGTTGTCAAATTTGTTCACATAAAGTTGATAATAATATTATTTTATTACCTTTTAATACTTGTAGGATATTTAGTGATATGCCTTCTAATATTACTGATATTGGTAATTTTATTCTCTTGGTTCTTGAACACCCTAGCAATAGCTTAAACAATGTTCTTGCTCTTGGGGCACCTGGGTGGCTCAGTTGTTAAATGTCTGCCGTCGGCCCAGGTCATGATTCCAGGGTCCTGGGATCAAGCCCCGCATTGGGCTCCCTGCTCAGCAGGAAGCCTGCTTCTCCCTCTCCTGTTCCCCCTGCTTGTGTTCCCTCTCTCGCTGTCTCTCTCTGTCAAATAAATAAATAAAATCTTTAAAAAAACCAAAAAACACAATGTTCTTGCTCTTTTCAAAGAAACCATTCTTGAATTTGCTATTCTTTATTGTTTTTTTTAAATTTCTATACCTTTAATGTCTGCTTCTATTTTTTTATTTATTAAGTTTTTTAAAGATTTATTTATTTATTTTACAGAAGGGGGAGGGACAGAAGGAGAGGGAGAGAGAAAAATCTCAAGCAGACTCCCTGCTGAGCTCAGAGCCCATAGGGCTTGATCTCACAACCCTGAGATCATGACCTGAGCTGAAATCAGGAGTCAGATGTTTAACCAACTCAGCCACCCAGGTGCCCCTATTTATTGAGTTTTTATTTTAATTCCAGTATGGTTAACATACAGTGTTATATTACTTTCAGGTGTACAATATAGTCAACAATTCCATACATCACCCGGTGCTCATCATAAGTTCACTCTTTAATCCCCATCACCTCTTTCACCCATTGCCCCCCACCCATCTGCCCTCTTCTAACCATAGGTTTGTTTTCTATAGTTAAGAGTTTGTTTCTTGGTTTGTTTCTCTCTCTCTTCTTTTTTTAAATTTATTTATTTATTTATTTTTGCTTTGCTCATTTGTTTTGTTTCTTAAATTCTGTGATGGAGCTAGAGAATATAATGCTAAGTGAAATTAGTCAGAGAAAACCAAATACCATTCGCTCCTATTTTTATTACTTCCTTTGTTCTAATTAATTTACTTTGTCATTTTTCTATCTTCTTATGTTGGAATCTTATGTCACTGATTTTATAAATTTCTTCTCTTCTAATATATGTATTTACAGATATATATTTTCCTTTGAGCTGTGTTTTAGCTGCAATCCATGAATTTTCTGTAGTGGTATGCTTAGATTCCTTTCTCTTTATCTTTTATATATCTACTATAGGTTTTTGCTTTTTGGTTACCATGAGGCTTACATAAAACCTCTTATATTTATTACAGTCCATTTTAAACTGATAACTTGACTTCAAACACATATTAAAGCTCTACATTTTTACTCTTGACCCCATTTTATATTTTGGATTTTACAATTTACATCTTTTTAGCTTGTGTCTCCATTAACAAATTATTGTAGTTGCAGTTATTTTTAAAACTTTTATCTTTTGATCTTCATACTAAATTTAACAGTGATTTACCCACCACCATTACAAAACTAGAATATGCAGAATTCAACTATATATTCACCTTTACCAGTGAGATTCATATTTTATGTTTTCCTGTTACTAATTAGCACCCTTCCATTTCAGCTTGCAGTCCCATTAACATTTCTTGTAGAATTGGTCTAGTGGTGATAAAATCCTACAGCTTTTGCTTGTTTGAAATCCTCTATCTGTCATTCAGTTCTGAAAGATAAATTTTCCGGGTAGAGTATTTTAGGTTAGCAGGGGTTTTTTTTGTTTGTTTTGCTTTGTTTTTCCTCTCAGCACTTTGAATAGATTACGCTATTCTCTTCTGACCTGCAAAATTTCTGCTGAAAAATTTGCTGGTGGTTGTATGGAGGTCCCCTTGCATGTAATGAGTTGTGTTTTCTTGCTGCTTTTAAGATTCTCTCCTTGTCTTTAACATTTGGCAATTTAATTATAATGTATCTCAATGTAGATCTGTTTAGATTCCTCTTATTTGGAACTCTCTGGGCTTCTTGGATCTAGATATCTGTTTCTTTCCCCAGGTTAGGGAAGTTTTCAGCCATTATTCCTTTTAATAAGCTTTCTGTTCCTTTCTGTCACTTCTTCTGAGTCCCATGTAATACAAAGTTTGCTCTATTTGATGATATCCTATAGTCCCTTAAGCTATTTTCCCTTTTTTCATTCTTTTTTTTTCTTTTTGCTCCTCTGATTGGGTGAATCCTAGTCCCCTGTCTTTTGAGTTTGCTGATCCTTTCTTCCAATTGATTCATTGAATTTTTTAGTTTAGCTATTGTATTCATTACCTCTATAATTTCTGTTTGATACTTTCTTATGTTTTCTGTATTTTTGTTGAAATTCTCACTTTGTTCATGAATTTTTTTCCTGACCCCAGTATTTTTTATGACCATTATTTAGAGTTCTTTATCAGGTAAATAATTTATCTTTGTTTCATTATGTCTGTTTCTGGAATTTTATCTTGTTCTTTTGTTTAGAACACATTCCTCTGTTTCTTAATTTTCCTTAACTCTCTGTGCTGGTTTCTGCACATTAGATAAAACAGTCATCTCATTCAGTCTTGACAGGCTGGTCTTGTGTAGGAGATAAATCTTATTGTTTAGCCCAGCCCAAGCTATTGATCGTCTCTCAAAACTTTTATCATTGTCTTTGTTTTTAGTGGCTCCCAGTAGTTGCAGGTGTGTCAAGACTTGTCAGTATAGCAAAGTGGAGCATCTCAGTCAGTACCTAGATGTAGGTTGATTGAAAGCCAGACCTTCAGGCAACAGCTTTTAAGGTATGAAACTAGAACTCTTTCAGGGAAAGACTGGGAGATGGGTATTTATATCCACTCACTCTGTGCTGAGCCATGGGAGAATAGCTGGTTAAGAACTGTTTCTTTGTTTGCTATAGTCCTATGGGGCTCATGAATGCAAGTCTTGCTGACCACCAGAACCAGGCAATCAAAAGATGGTCCACCAAACATGTGTAAAGTATTCTTCCAGAGCAACATCAGTGACCTGGAGTGGGCCAGAGGGAAGATTGCCATCAGCTCCTAGAGGTGTGCTAAAGTAGAAGCCTGACCCTCAGGCAACAGCTTTCAAAGTATGCAAATGGGCCTCTTTCTGGTAAAGACTGGAAGTCGGGCATCTCTGTCTATTCCCTCAGCACTGAGCCCTGGGAAGATAGTTACAGCAAGTCCTCATAGCTCCATTAAGAACTGTTTCTTTGTTCACTGTAGTCTTGTGGGTCTCATGGATATAAGCACCATTGGCTTTCAGAGTCACATGGTTTTGGGGCCTGTCCCCGAGGGAGAAATGTTAAAAGTTGGGGCACTGGATGTTGGGTCCAAACATTACTTAGGAAGAAGCTGGAAATTGTGAGTTCCCTCCCAATTGTGTATTGCTATGTCAGGGGTGGGTGAGAGTGTGTCTCAGCCTTTCTTACCCGTTTCAGTGTAGATATTTTCTCATTCACTCAGTGTGTAGGAGTCACTTGGCTAGTATCCAGATTTCTTTCAGAGGGAATTGCTCCATGTGTAGCTGTAGATTTGGTGTGTTCATGGGAGGAGATGAGTTCAGGATCCCGATTTTGCCATCTCTGCAATCCACAAATATTAATGTTACATTTTCATTATTATTCATTTAAAAATATTTTAAAATTTCCTATGTGATTTCTCATTTGACTTATGGATTATTTAGAGTTGTTTTTCTGAGGAGGCGCTGGATTTTGTTTTATAACTCTAAAGAGTCATTTTGTTTTATCAAGCCATTAACTTGGTTGGACTCAAATGGCAACCTCTGTCTCTTGTGTGGGAGCTCAAATCCAAGTTCATTCTTTTTATCTTTATTGAGGCTATTTTCTGCTACCTGCTGTGCACATGCATAATTCTGGGACCAGCAGAGATCTGGGCAGAATTTATATACAGGATATGGGGTGCTCCTCCTCTGTTTATTTCCTTTACAGATTTCCCCCATCACTTTCTTATAGTTGTGGTTGCCCCAAACTCTGTCTTCTGGATCTTTAAACTGGAAAGACTATGGGCTTCTCAACCCAATTTTAAACACTCAGAGTATACTGTTAAATATTTAATAACTGGATATCTGAAAAAAATTTCAAATTCTAGCATTTTCTGATTTCCATTGTATAAAAACTCTCATCTTAGCTAATTTCAAATTATGTGTTTCACTGAACATTGTTGGGAAGTGATGTCCATAATCTGCTCTCACAAGCCAATATAAATTAGTTACAGTGCACCATTGTAAAGACCTCACATGGTGGAGGTTTTAATCTATCTTAAAGATAAAAGCTATAAAAATGAGATACTTGTCCCCACTTTGCACTTCTTCCAAGTGTCAATGTTCCTTCAAATTTGAGTCTGCCTAGAATTTGGTTACTTTTCAGTACACTAATCTAGTTTTTGTTGATGTTGTTGTTGTCATTGTTATTTATTAATTTGCCTTTTCATTCCTTAAAAATTTTGTTCATAATTGGCAGATGTTATTTATGGGAAGGTAGGCTCCAGGAGGAACTCATTTAATCATGACAGAAATAGAAATCCAATAATATTTTTTGACACATGTCTTGTAACATACAGGTTCATTGTTGTAATTACTCATTTGTAATCCATAGTATTTATTTAACATATGTAAATATATTTTCTTCTTGTGATTATCCCAGAGCTACCTCCAAAGATCCAGTCCCCAAATAATGCTGTGAATATGTGTGCATATATTCTTATTGTCATATTTTAAACTTTCTCCAGGGTGTACATCAGACAGTGGCACATATGGTTATGCATACTCCTAATTTCACTGAATCTTACCCAATTGTTCTCTAGAACGGTTATCCATTTTTTATACTTCTACTATTAAGTGTAACAATTCTCCATGTCTTTGACAATACTTGGTTATATCCAACTGCTACATTTTTTCCTGATCATAAATTGGTGTAAATTAATTGCTTAACTTCACATTCCTCTAATTAATAATAAGTGTAAGCTTCTATGTATGTGCTTGTAATCAATTGCACTTCTATCAATTGTCTGTTCTTTATTCTTTTTGTCATTATATTTCCCCTCTTTCTTGTTGATTAACAGAAATTCTTTGTATATTCTACACGTTAACTCTTTATCCATTTTAGATGTTGCATAGATTTTCTAAATACCAGATTCCTGATACCCATTTTTGAACAAAAATTCCTGTTTCCTATTGGTGATTTCATCAGTTTTGTATCTTGTGATTTTGAGAATTGTTAAACATTTAATTTCAAGTCAAGGCCACAAAACTTTGTCACATTTTTTTTAGCTTTATAATTTTGCCATTTTGTAAATGATAAAAAATAAAATTAAATAATTAAGGAGATCAAAAAATCCTAGGCCTCATTTTAGACTTACTTAATCAGAATCCTTACACCTGGTTCATTGAAATGTGCTTTTTAAAAATATCTCAAATATTTATTTTAATTCCAGTTAGTTAATATGCACTCTTACATTGTTTCAGGTGTACAATATAGTGATTCAACAATTCCATACATCACCCAGTGCTCATCCTTAATCCCTATCATCTATTTAAATTATCCCCCCATGCTCCTCTACTCTAGTAACCGTCAGTTTGTTTTCTGTAATTAAAGAGTCCGTTTCTTGATTTGTTTCACTCTCTCTTTTTTTCCCTTTGCTCCTTTGTTTTGTTTCTTAAATTCGCCATATGAGTGAAATTATATGGTATTTGTCTTTCTCTGGCAGATTTATTTTGCTTAGCATTATACTCTCTAGCTCCATCCATGTCATTACAAATGGGAAGATTTCATTTTTTATGGCCAAATAATATTCCATTGTGCATATATACACCACATCCTCTTTATCCATTCATCAGTTGGTGGACACTTGGGCTGTTTCCATAATTTGGCCATTGTAAGTAATGCTGCTATAAACATAAGGTGTACGTATCCCTTTGAATTATTGTTTTTGTATCCTTGGGTAAATACCCAGTAATGCAATTGCTGGATCATAGAGTAGTTCTATCTTTAACTTTGTAAAGGATCCTCCATACTCCATACACTGTTTCCCACAGTGGCTGCACCAGTTTGCATTCCCACCAACAGTGCACAAGTGTTCCTTTTTCTCCACATCCTCACCACCACCTGTTGTTCCTTGTATTGTTGTTTTTAGCCATTCCAACAGGTGTGAGGTGATTTCCCAGATGGTTAGTGATGATGAACATCTTCATACGTGACTGTTGGCCATTTGGATGTCCTCCTTAGAGAAATGTCTGTTCATGTCTTCTTCCCATTTTTAAATTGGATTATTTGTTTTTGAGTGTTGAGTTTTAATAAGTTCTTTATACATTTTGGATAGTTTATCAGATAAGCCATTTGCAAGTATCTTCTCCCATTCTGTAGGTTGCCTTTTAGTTTTGTTGATTGTTTTATTCATTGTACACAAGCTTTTTATTTGATGTAGTCCCAATAGTTTATTTTTGCTGTTGTTTCCCTTGCCTCAGGAGACATATCTAGTAAGAAGTTGCTACAGCCTATGTCAAAGAAGTTACTGCCTGTGTCTTCTTCTAGGATTTTGATGGTTTCAGGTTTCACACTTGGGTTTTTAGTCCATTCTGAATTTATCTTTGTGTATGGTATAAGAACGTGGTCCATTTTCTTTCTTTTGCATGTGGCTGTCCTGTTTCCCAACACCATTTGTTGAAGAGACTGTCTTTTCCCCATTGGATATTCTTTCCTACTTTATCAAAAATTAACTGACCATATAGTTGTGGGTTTATTTCTGGGCTTTCTATTCTGTTCTATTGGTCTATGTGTCTATTGTTTTTAAAGATTTTATATTTATTTATTTATTTATTTACTTACTTACTTATTTATTTATTTATTATTTATTTATTTATTTATTTATTTATTATTTATTTACTTGAGAGAGAGAGAGTGAGACAGAGAGAGCATGAGCAAGGGTGAGAGGGAGAAGCAGAATCCCTGCTGAGCGGGGAGCCTGATGTGGGGCTCAATCCTGGGACTCTGGGATCATGACCTGAGCTGAAGGCAGACACTTAACCAACTGAGCCACCCAGGCGCCCCTCTATGTGTCTATTTTTATGCCAGTACCATACTGTCTTGATCACTAAAGCTTTGTAATATAACTTGAAGTCCAGAATTGTGATGCCTCTAGCTTTGCTTTTCTTTTTCAAGATTTCTTTGGTTAGTTGAGGTCTTTTGTGGTTTCATACAAATATTAGGATTGTTTGTTCTAGTTCTGTGAAAAATGCTGTTGGTATTTCGATAGGGATTGCATTAAATGTGTAGATTGCTTTGGGTAGTTTAGACATTCTTACAATATTTGTTCTTCCAATCCATGAGCATGGAATGAATGTCTTTCCATTTGTGTCGTCTTGGATTTCTTTCCTAAGTATTTTATAGTTTTCAGATTACAGGTCTTTCACCTCTTTGGTTAGGTTTATTCCTCAGTATCTTATTTGTAAATGGGACCACTTTCTTAATTTCCCTTACTGCTGCTTCATTATTGGTGTATAGAAGTGCCACAGATTTCTGTATGTTGATTTTGTATTCTGCAACTTTACTGAATTCATTTATCAGTTCTAGCAGTTTTTTGTGAACTCTTTTGGGTTTTCTACGTATAGTATCATATCATCTGCAAATAGTGAAAGTTTGACTTTTTCCTTACTGATCTGGATGCCTTTTATTTCTTTTTGTTGTCTGATTGCTGTGGCTAGGACCTCCAGTACTATGTTGACTAGAAGTGGTGAGGGTGGACATCCTCAGCTTGTTCCTGACTCAGGGAGAAAGCTCTCCGTTTTTCCCCATTGAACATGATGTTAGCTGTGGGTTTTTTATAGCTGGCCTTTATTATGTTGAGATATGTTCCCTCTAAACCTACTTTGTTGAGGGTTTTTATCATAAATGGATGTTGTACTTTGTCAATGCTTTTTCTGCATCTATTGAAATGATCATATGGTTCTTATCCTTTCTCGTCCTGATGTGATGTATCTTGTTGATGGATTTGCAAATATTGAACCAGCCTTGCGACCCAGGAATGAATCCCACTTGATCATGTTGAATGATTTTTTAAAATGTATGGTTGGATTCAGTTTGCTAGTATCTTGCTGAGGATTTTTGCATATATGTTCATCAGGGATATTGGCCTGTAGTTCTCTTTTTCAGTGGTGTCTTTATCTGGTTTTGGTTTATTATCAGGATAATGCCGGCCTCATAGAATGAACTTGGAAGTTTTCCTTCCTTTTCTATTCTTTTTAGAATAGTTTGAGAAGAATAGGTATTAACTCCTCTTTAAACATTTGGTAGAAATTCCCTGTGAAGTCATTTTGCCCTGGACTTTTGTTTGTTGGGAGTTTTTTGATTACTGACTCAATTTCTTTGCTGGTTATGGGTCTGGTCAAGTTTTCTCTTTCTTCCTGTTTCAGTTTTGGTGGTTTATATATTTCTAGGAATTTATCCATTTCTTCTAGGTTGTCCAATTTGTTGGCATATAGTTTTTCATAATATTCTCTTATAATTGTTTGTATTTCTCTGGTATTTGTTGTTATTTCTCCTCTCTCATTTGTGATTTTATTTATTTGGGTTCTTTCTCTTTTCTTTTTGATAAGTCTGGCTAGAGGTTTATCAATTTTATTAATTTTTTTTTCAAAGAACCAGCTCCGGGTTTCATTGATCTGTTCTATTGTTTTTAGTTTCTATGTCATTTATTTCTGCTCTACTCTTTATTATTTCCCTCCTTCTGTTGGCTTTAGCCTTCTTTTGTTGCTCTTTTGCTAGCTCCTTTAGGTGTAAGGTTAGGTTGTTATTTGAGATTTTTCTTGCTTCTTGAGGTAGGCCTGTGTTGCTATAAACTTCCCTCTTAAAACCGCTTTTGCTGCATCCCAAGGTTTTGGACCGTTGTGTTTTCATTTTCATTTGTTTCCATGTACTTTTTGACTTATTCTTTTATTTCTTGGTTGACCTATTCATTGTTTAGTAGCATGTTATTTAACCTGGTCTTTCCAGATTTTTTCTTGTGTTGACTTCTAGTTTTATAGCATTGTGATCAGAAAAGATGCATGGTACGATGGACTCTGAAAAACAAACTGAGGTTTCTAGAGGGGAGCGGGGTGGGGGGATGGGTTAGCCTGGTGATGGGTATTAAAGAGGGCACGTTCTGCGTGGAGCACTGGGTGTTATGCACAAACAATGAATCATGGATCACTACATCAAAAACTAATGATGTAATGTATGGTGATTAACATAACAATAAAAATTTAAAAAAAAGAAAAGATGCATGGTAGGCTTTTGATCCTTTTGAATTTGTTGAGGCTTGTTTCGTGGGTTAATATGTGATCTATTCTGGAGAATGTTCCCTGTGCTCTTGAGAAGAATGTGTATTCTGCTGCTTTAGGATGGAATCTTCTGAATATATCTGTTAAATCCATCTAGTCCAGTGTGTCGCTCAGAGCCATTGTTTCCTTGTTGGTTTTCTGTTTAGATAATCTGTCCATTGGTATAAGTGGGGTGTTAAAGTCCCCTACTATTATTGTATTATTATCAATTAGTACCTTTATGTTTGTTACTAACTGCTTTGTATTTGGGTGCTGCTATGTTGGGTGCATAAATATTTAAAATTGTTATATCTTCTAGTTTTATTATTATATAGCATCCTTTGTCATCTCTTGTTACAGTCTTCCTTTTAAAGTCTATTTTGTCCAATATAGGTATTGCTACTCTGGCTTTCTTTTGACATCCATTTGCATGATAGATGTTTTCCATCCCCTCACTTTCAATCTGCAGATGTCTTTAGATCTAAAATGAGTCTCTTGTAGGCAGCATATGGATGAGTATTGTTTGTTGTTATTGTTGCTATTCATTTTTTATCCATTCTGACACCCTATGTCCTTTGACTGGAGCATTTCAACCATTTACATTCAAAGTAATTACTGATAGGTATGTATTTATTTATTCATCTTGTGGTTGTTTCCAAAGATTTTCTCTGATCTTCTCTTGTCTTTCTTTCACGGTTTGCTGATTCTCCTTAGTGACATATTTGGGTATATTTCTCTTTATTCTTTGCATATTTATTAGTGGTTTTCGATGTATGGTTACCATTAGATTTGTATATAACCTCTTCTGCATATAGCAGTCTATATTAAGTTGATGGTCATTTAAGTTTGAAACCATTCTTTACTTCTCTCCTCCCCACGTTTTAGGTATACGATGTCATATTTTACACCCTTTTATTTTTTGTAAGTTCCTTGACTGATTTTTACAGAAATATTCTGTATTTGGTGTTTCCTACCTTTATACTGTCACTTTTGGTCTCTTCTTTCCACTCAAAGAGTCCCCTTTAATGTTTCTGGCAGGGCTGGTTTAGTGGTCACAAACTCCTTTAGTTTTTTGTTTTTCTGGGAAACTCTTTATCTCGCCTTCTATTCTGAATGATAACCTTGCTGCATAGACTACTCTTGGCTGCAGCTTTTTCCCATTCAGCACTTTGAATATATCACACCCCTCCCTTGGGCTTGCAAAGTTTCTGCTGAAAAATCCCCTGCTAGCTTTATGGGTTCTCTCTTGTAAATTACTGTCTTCTTTTGTCTTACTGCTTTAAAAACTTTTTCTTTATCACTATGTTTTGCCAGTTTAATTACAATATGTCTTGATGTGGATCTGCTTTTGTTGATTTTGATGGGGGTTCACTGTGCCTCCTAGACCTGGATATCTGTTTTCTAATTTTTCAGCCATTATTTCTCCAAATAAAGTTTCTGTCCCCTTTTCTCTCTCTTCTTCCTCTGGAACTCCCATGATATGAATGTTACTACATTTGATGGAGTCGCTGAGTTCCCTAAGTCTATTCTTGTTTTGCATAATTTTATTTTCTTCCTTTCTTTTGTTCAGCTTGATTGCTTTCCATTACTCTGTCTTCTGGGTCGTTAATTTGTTCCTCTGCTCCTTCCATCCGGTTGTTCATTCCATCAGGCATGTTTCTCACTTTAGTTATTGAGCCCTTTACCTCTGCTATGCTATTCCTTATCCCTGTGTTAGGGGTCTCACTCTTGTCTTCCACTCTTTTCTCAAGTTCAGTGGGTGTCCTTATGACCATTACTTTAAATTCTCTACCAGGCATGTTACTTATATCTGTTTCATTTAGATCTCTGGCCATGGCCTTGTCTTGTTTTTTCATTTGGAATAAATTTATCTGTCTTCTCATTTTGTCTAAGTCTCTGTGCCTGTTTCTCTGCGTTAGGAAAGTCAACTATGTCTCCTGTTCTTGAGGGCAATGGCTTTATGAAGAAGAGGTCCTATAGTGCCCTGCCGTGTAGTGTCCCCTGTTCCCCAGGGCCTGGTGCTTCTGGGAGTGTCTCCAATGTGTGCTGTGTGTGCTCTGCTGTTTTGTCCTGGACGCTTTATCCTCTGGCCAGTCATCTGCAGAGGCTCTCTTTGCCTCTTATGGGCAGTGTTTGGTCTGTGGCCTGAATGTGGAGCATTTTAAGTAGGTGTACTCCGGTCTATTTGTGAAATGAGACCTGTCACCGCCACCACCAGAACCAAGGCCCCACAAAACTCCCGGGTTGGGAGAGGTCATACGAGCAGAGGTTTGGGCAGGTCTTCTGGGGAAGGAGGTCCTCCTTGCTGGATCTGAGGCAAGCATCACTGGGCAGGGCAGCTCCACTGGAGCATGGGGGGGCACAATGAAGAAGGTAGGAAATATGGAGACCTGCTTTAGGAGAGAAATGGATCATGGCCACTTTGGTGGAAGCCAGCTAGGTAGTGGGTGTTGGTGCTGTGCTGGTTCCTGCAGGTGGCCCTGTGCTTATGCTGAGTGGCGGGTGAGGGAAATGGTGCTGGCTGGTTCCTTTGCTCCTGGAGGAGTCTCTCTGTGAATGCACCCTCTCTGGGATATGCTCTGAAATGAGCAAGTACTCCTCCCACTATGTGCCTCAGGCACTCTTCAGATTGCTATTTCCATGCTCTATGTCCGTGCACTATTTGCAAGCCTTCTCTCCAAGAGCTGCCCCAAATGCCCTCTGGGCTCTATCTCAGCCATGCCCACTGACCTTTAAAACTCCAAGCTTGAAGCCCCACTGGTTGTGAGAAGTCACAAAATTCAGCTCCCCTCACTTTCCAAAGCCAACTGCTATGGGATTAGTTTTCCCTGCGTGCTCTCCTATGTGTTAGTCTTTCTCTTGCCCTTCTCTGGGACCACAACTCCCTCTCCACCAAAGCAGCCATGATCCATTTCTCTCCTAAAGTATGTCTCCATACTTCCTACCTTCTTCAGTGTGGCCTCTTCTCTACCTTTAGTTGTGGAGTTTGTTCTCAGTCTTCAGGTCAAATTTTATGGTATTTAGGATGATTTGATAGTTATCTAGTTGTCTTCTTGGGACGAGGTGTGCTTGGTTTCCTCCTACTCTGCCACCATCTTCCACCCTACGATTTGCATTCTTTATGAGCACCTGCCGTACAGTCAGTTTCTTGAGGTGTTTGGCAACCTCTTAATTGTAGAACATGTAATGTTACTTTTGAATTTGTTATTCTTCTAGCAATTTGTAGTTAAAAGAAGCAATTATCTCTAATACATGACACTTTGATGTCCTGGAAGAGTATCTGGTTAATTTTTCTTATTGAATCCTGAAGATGCAAATGCTTAGGTAAATAAATTTTCTCTTTACTTCTAAAATTATTTTGCTTTAAGTCAACAAATATTAATGGAATGTGTACTGGGTACCGGATATCTAGACTACTATGGATGGGTCCCTCCTCCATGTTTCTGTTGAATATGAAGATAGGGAAATTATATTCCCTGGAACTAGTGACATTGGTCATAAGATGTCTTCCCTGTGCCCCTTGAAGATTGAAAAAACTGCCATAGGAATTATTTTGTAGCAGAACCGTACAAGGCACCTGATATCCAACAGTGTCTGTGCATACTTGACTACAACTTACTTAGGGGTAAATGTCAAAAGAGAGTGATAGCTGCTATAGCATATTAATGTGCATAGGCATTGAAAGTAGGCTTAACAATTAAATTAGAAAATTATATAATTTTCTATTACTCTGGGAACTTTAATTTATGTTTTTGTATAATTAAGAGATAAATGCGTTGTAGATATTGTCCTCCATCTATTTTAATTTGTCCTCTTGTCAATCTTGAACTTAGTGATGAACTAAGAGAAGAATACAATCACTATTCCTTCATAAAATGTTCAACATCTTTTACAAATTTTTATGAAGAAACTATCATTGGTTTTATCCAAAGGAAGGCAGGTGAAAATGACTCTAGGAATGGCTTCAAAGAAAGGACTGCCCCCCTTTTTTTTAAATTCTCTCTCTTATGAAGGGGAGTAAGTCAGAGGGGGAGACGAACCAGGAGAGATGATGGACTCTGAAAAACAAACTGAGGTTTCTAGAGGGGAGGAGGGTAGGGGGATGGGTTAGCCTGGTGATGGGTATTAAAGAGGGCACATTCTGCATGGAGCACTGGGTGTTACGAACAAACAATGAATCATGGAACACTACACCAAAACAAATTATGTAATATATGGTGATTAACATAACAATAAAAAAATTAAAAGGAAAAAAAATTCTCTCTCTTTTCATCATCATTGCTTATAAAGATTCCTCAGTGAAATATACTGCTGATTTTTCTGATATAGATGAAGGTATATCAAACCATCAAGTATTTATTTTTTAAAAGATTTTATTTATTTATTTGAGAGAGAGAGAGAGCATGGAGCGGGTGGGGGCAGTGGGAGAGGCAGGCTCTCCGCTGAGCAGGGAGCCTGATGCAGGGCTGAATCCCAGGACTCCAGGATCATGACCTGAGCCAAAGGCAGAGACCTAACTGACTGAGCCATCCAGCTGCCCCAAGTATTTCTTGTCATGAAATTTTACTTGAACATTTTCTTCCTTCAACTACTAGTTTTCTTATATTATTCCAAAGTATAAGTACTTGTTCAATCCTCCTGATGAACCTATAATGGATGGATACATGTTCAGATCTTGTCATAGCACTACAGTTCATAAGAGTTCTTGAGCTTTGAACTGAAAAGGACTCACATTACAAAATTTGTCATTAGAATTCTGTTGTATTTAGAGAAAGTTTATTGACCTTTTAAGTTTTATTAAAAATGTGATTTTTCTTTTATTTCTTTCTGTGTGATGTAAAATTTAATTAAAATTATGTTAAGTATTTGGGAACTTTTAATCAATAACATCAGTTGTGTAGGTTTACTTTTAGGAGATTAACACTATTTTTCAATTCCCGTAATATTGGTGTTATTTGTACATAGAGACAATTTGTGTAAAACATATGCCACATAGTTTATGCATAAAAATGTCTTATAATCATCTAAATAGAACCTTTTCTTTAGCTCTAATCTGGAAAGAAGAAGAGTAGATAAAGTCTTTCATTACACTCATGTTTCCCCCTGAATTTAAGTTAAACATGAAATACATTTCCCCCTTCTCTCTAAATCAAACCACATCTTGGATCAATTAACCTCCCCCCCTTGATTTTCTTTTGATAGGATGCATCTTTTCCTATTTTTAACATGAAAGAATACACTTTACTTATAATTTTAATGATGACAAAAGGACAAAAGCTGGGTGGAAAATGGACTTATTTACCAACTAGTGTATTTTACAGTTCTGAAGATCCATATATACACTGTCCTAATGACTTCAATATGTTCTTCTCTGTACCTACTCCACTACCTAAAATAACCTGATCCTTTAACTAATCTCAAGTTCTTAGTTGCTAAGATGATATATAGTATCCAGATATTTGTATATAACTGAATTTTCAAAAATGCAGGGTCAGGAATCAGAAAATTCCTATAGAAATTGCCTCTTGAAAGCATTGCCATAAGTAGGTAAAAAGCATAGGCTTTATCAGCCTGATAGACTAGAATTTGAGGGTCTGAGTCTACCAATTAAAAGTTGTGACCTTAGGCAAACAAGTCATTTAAACTTTTTGAGCCTCAGTCTCTTTATGAGTAAAATTATCATAGTGATATTTGCCTCACAAGTGTTGTGAGAATAAGAATGAACTAATATGTATATAAAATGTATAGTAGAACATCTTGCATATCATAAGCACTTGATCATTGTTTTACACATGGGTGTTTTACACATTGGGTGAGCTAATAGTAATTTATCTTGTCATTTGCACTATTGTTCATTCAGCTCAGCCCACTGAACATTAAGTACCTACAGAACATCAGACCCTGTGCTAAAACAAACAAACAAACTCTGGTAATATAAAGAGAAATCAGACATGATTGTTGTCCTCAAAGATCTCACTGTCTATAATAATATAGACACATAAACAAGCAATTCTAATACAGAAAGATACATGCAATGGCAGAGATACACTCATTGTATGGCAATAGAGCAGAAAGGGTAGTTTAAGGGAGACAAAGGAAGAGTTCTGAGTGGAAGGAAAACACCTGAACTGAGTCTTAACTATCTAAGCTCTGGAGTATGATGAGGTTAACTTGGAACTGTGGATTAACTGATCCTAAGGGAATGCAGCCTACTGGATAAGCACACTGTCTCTGAAGCCAGAGTACCTGGATTCAGCTCCACCACTTACTAGCTGTATGACCCAGGACAGGTTACTGAACCTCTCTATCCTTCACTTCCCCATCAATAAAATGGAAATGACAATAGCACCAAACTCATTGGCTTTATTGCAAGTGCTTATAAAACAGCTTGATGGGGCGCCTGGGTGGCTCAGTTGTTAAGCATCTGCCTTCGGCTCAGGTCATGATCTCAGGGTCCTGGGATCTAGCTCCACATCAGGCTTCCTGCTCAGCAGGGAGCCTGCTTCTCCCTCTCCCGCTCCCCCTGCTTGTGTTCCCTCTCTCTCTGTGTCTCTCTCTGTCAAATAAATAAATAAAATCCTTAAAAAAAAGCTTGATAAATAGTAAGCATAAGTGTTATCTTAGCTATTCCTATTATAGTATCTTTAAAACAGAAATAGAACAAAATTCTAATCATTAACATTTACATATATCTGGGCTGACAAAAATAAAAGTCGTTTCAAAATTGCCTACTATATTAGCATGTAATTGTGCTTTTTATTAGTGATAGGTGATGCCAGCAATCAGGACAAAGTTGCATACAGTCAGTACCTAACTCTAAAGACTAGAAAATATTTTAAAAATGAGAAATAACCAGTGTTAAAGATGTGAGCTAAAAAAATCTGTCCTTATATATATAGTCAAACTACTGATTGCAACTTCACCTTATTGTAAAAACCAAAGTCACAATCTAAGTATATAATTGTAGGTACATATATACTTTTTTAACCAGTGATTTTCAATTTGTCCTCGGGTTGTTTGGCAGTGTTTCAGGAATACTACAACAAGGAAGTATTTTCTGCCATCTACTGAAGATTTGAACTTCCCATCCATTGCTTTAACAAAAATATAAGGGTTCTATTTTAAAAATCTATTTGGGAATTGATTTAAAAAATTAAAAAAATACTTTTATGGCTTAAAACATTTGATAATCACTTTTTAAAACTTTCAGATAACACTTTTATTACCTTAAACCTTGCTACTTATTGCACTATTGTAATAAACTTACCAAGTGACTTATGCTAACAGAAAGATGTTATTTGTAAACTATTCTTTACTGAGGAAAAACCATGACATGAACTTTCTATCAAGACTTACATGGAGTTAGGTAATTACTACTTTATTGAACATAGACACCCTTCTCAAAGGCCACAGAGTAAAAAGAAATTGACTTTTTATTTTGAAGATTCAGGCTCAGAGCTGTCTGCCTTTTTTTTTTTTTTGGTAATGTACAATGTTTTAAATACCCTGTACTTCTCCATTCAAAACTCTACACATGTTATAATGTATCACGAAATACAGGATATAAAAAGGTGACCTGCAGAGTGCTTTAGTTATCTATTGTTGTGTAATAAATTATCTCCAAAGCAGTTTAATAGGGCAAGTATTTATTATCTTACATACTTTCTGAGAGTCAGGAATCTGGGAACAGTTTAGCTGGGTGGTTCTGGCTCAAAGTCTTTCGTGAGATTATAGTTAGAATGTTATCTGGAGCTACTGTCATCTGAAGACTGGAGAATATACTTCCAACCTCACCACATAGTTGTTGACAGGCCTCTGTTCTTTGGGAACTGTTGGCCAAAGGCAATGATCAATTAGTTAATTAATTAATTAATTCTACAACTCATGGACCTCCTCAAAGGGCTACTCACAATCTAGCAGAACTCCACAAACATGGTAGGAAGGGAGCAATAATACCAAAAGGTGGAGTCATCATGGAAGCTAATTACCATACCATGTCTCAGAAATTACATGTGGACTACTAGACCTATAAAACAGTCTCAGAAAACATCTCATATGTCTCCTTACTTTAAGGTAAATGAATATTTAAAATTTGCAAAACCTATAATTGTTTATTCTCTCCTTGAATTCCTTGGGACTGTACTCTCAAAATTATCCTTACTAACCTATTCTAGCTTTTTATTCCCCTGATGGTCAAGAAAATATTATATTGTTTCAGTTTCATCTGCATTAATTGAAAATCATTTTCTATCCTGGGAGAGTTTGTATTGACTAAGAAAATGTGCTAAATTATAGTATCTACTTCAGCTCAAACTTAAAGTGTTTACCATTTTGAATTTTTATGCAATCAGAAAACCAAATAACTGAATGGACCAAGTATAATAAAGACGTTCTTTGAGAGTGCATCTAATGCCTTCTATTACTCATTTAGTGGCACAATTGTAGAAAAGTGTATTTTTTTAATTAAGATTCCACTATCTAGTTGAGTCAGCTCAGAATTTCTGTATTGATGCTATCATTAAACATTTATTAATACACAAAACATGGCTAGATAATAAAAAATTGCACATTGTCTTCCTTGTTCTCACTGAGTTTAAGTTGAAGATGCTTCATAGTCTTAGAAAGTTCAGTTCATCAACACAACTAGAACAGTATAACCTTCAAGTGCCATTGTAGCACACTTTGATTTAAGGCTTATAATTTATAGGCTTTGGAGAAGAGCACTATAGCAACTAGGTTGGCCTGCTGCTGATAGCATGTGGGCAATTTATGGCAAAGAAATGAAAATCAATGATAAGTTTAAATCACAACCATTAGCTATTAACATTTTCTGTTGTAGATGAATATCACTGGACTTAGCATGGCTCATTTCCAGTATTCCCTGTCTACTCATCATGGGGTCTGTTTTATATTGTTTTGTTTTCTTAGTCTTCAAATACAGAACTCTTCTGAAGCAGGGGTTGTGGCAGATAAACATATTATTTAAATTATTCACTCCATAAAGCAAATGACAAATCTAGTTTATAATATATATTTTATGCTGAGAAATTTATTTAAGTTTGTTTTAAAGCATTACATTATATCATATATTCAGGTACACTACAGGTCAATGTATTGCTTGTGTGTACATAATGGTGTGTGAGAGCATATTCCTTTATTATGAAGTGACATCCCTGACACTAGACATTATAATGGGATTTACTGTCTGAAATTGAGCAGTGTGATAAAGAAATTGAGATTACGAGTGAGCATCTTTAAAGGAGGGTTAAACAATTCCTTTTACCCTTGTTGAAAAACAGTTTAAGTATTAGTGTAATCTATATGTTTGAAGTCAAGCAATAATAATGGAATTGCTGATTTAGAATCTTACAAGGAGTCAGAAGTCATTATTGTTTTAACAGAAAGGATCACTATACCAGACAACGGAGCTAGACATATAGAAGTAAAAAGAGACTAGATAACTTGTAAAAGAACCAGATATATATATATACATACAGCTTCTTGAATATGTCAGCAAACACAGAAACATACAAAAACACATATACACACAGACTTAGACAGTTCTTATTTTTATAAAAACTACAAAATAATTAAATGTAAAGTTGAATTTTAGGGCACATGTATATGAGTATAACTCATGCATTTTCATTGGTCTGGAGAAAAGTTTCCTTGAATAAAAATAAATCAACTTTAAATATTACCATTTAACTGGAGCTTTCAGACTATCATCTTCATCCAATAGCCAGATAATATGAAGCCTTAGAGACAATATAGTTCATGTTCTACCTTCTTGCTTTAGTTATAAAAAAATTTGATGTGTGGAAAAATACAGGAGCATTTGACAAATTAATGGCCCAACAGAGAACATTTAGGGCCTAATTCATAGCAGCAGAACTCCCTGCAGAATAAATCATAATAAATCTTTCTTTATATAAGTCAAGAAGAGGGCATGTAATAACTTAAGTAAATACAAAGTAGGATATAATAAAATTATACATTTTAAAGCATAAGAATGTTACATGAACATCTGATATCATGAAAAAAATAAGATACTAGGGAGAATCATTGTAAATGATTAATAAATTAATAGAAACCCCATAAGAGAGGAGATATTCTGACTTTCCTCTCTGTTGTGAGGCGAAGTTAGCCAATGATTGATTCATGCTCCCATGGAAGAAAATACAATAGTGTTATCTATTCTATTGTCTCCCTTACATTTGAGGATATTCAAGATGTAAACTTCACCATGCAGAAAACAACTGAATACCAGATGAACATCTTTTTCATTAATTCCCTTCTGCCTACTCAGGGAAAGCTTTCATATAATTCAACAGGTCCAGAGATCACCTAAGAATTTCCTTTACAAAACTATTCCTCCTCCATATTACAAGAAATCATACCTGTATGCCGTCTTTTTCCAAATAGTTGCCTAAATTAAAGACCTGTGAGTCATCTTGGGTTATCCATCTTTCTTACCCTTCACTTCCAGTCAATCACAGAAACTTGTTCATTCCTTTTCCTAATAATAATAGCTGGCTATTGACCTACCTCTCTGATTACCCCACCATTTTTTTAAAATGTGGACCTGCATTCTTGTACCAATCTTAGCATTGTTCAGTGATGTTTTCTAGATCTTTTGTTTTTCTCACTTTACATTCTTTCTGATCCACTCCTATGACTTTTGTTAACATTTATATGCTAATAACTCCAAAATCTATATATCCAGCTGAAATCTCTGTCCTGAACTCTATACATGCACATCCAACTGCCCATTAAATATATACACTTGGATGTCTCACAGGGACATCAAACCCATGTCAAGAACTAAACTCAACTCTTTGCTTTCAAATCTCTTCTTCTGGTTTTCCTGGTATCAGTAAATGGCAAAATTATCTACTTAGTCACCCAAGTGAGAATCTGGGGATTATTCTTAATAAAAATTTTTCAGCTATGTTATAGGAAAAATAACATGCTATGAGAAGATGATAGTATTTTTTCAGCAAAAAAGTGGATTTTAGTGATATTTTTCTTCTCAGATTTATAGTAAACATATAGCCAAGGAAAATACTAAACATTTTAAAATACAGCATTTGCAGTATTTGATAATCTACTTCTAACTTTTATCTAACAATGAATGATGGCTGAATGTAATGATCATCACTCTACACATGAACACATAGATAATCTTTGTAATTTTTATATTAATAATTAGTCTATTTGATGGAGGTTTATCTATGCTATGTATTTATATCTAATCATTTCAACATATACTCATGTTATTGCTTAATATTTATTATATCCTAAACTTTTTCATTTTATAAATTATTTCCATATACATTGGAAAACTGTTTCCATGTAGATTACATCTGAATCAAACAAACAAAAAGTTAGAATACTAGAAATTGCACACTTCATTTTCAAAAAAGTCAACAGATGAGTATCCCAAGATAAAATAAGTAATGATTTTTTGAGCAGCCTAATTCAATAGCACCTGGATACTATAGAACTTTGAGTTTAGGATTTTTCCTTGATCACAATGTACAGGTAGTAAATGGGATTTTCATATTACTCTGCTAGGAAAACAAAATATATGAATATATTTAATGTTATGCTCATATTAAGATAGGACTCAAAAACTCAACTTAATAATTGAGTTTCATTAAAAGGGATTGAGGATATTTATAAACCCTCTTCCTCTACTTTAATTATTGGATGATTTCATGTTCTATTTTATAATATAATATAAAATTTTTTTTTATAAATTTTTTTAAAGATTTTATTTATTTATTTGAGAGAGAGAGAGAATGAGAGATAGAGAGCATGAGAGGGAAGAGGGTCAGAGGGAGAAGCAGACTCCCTGCTCAGCAGGGAGCCCGATGTGGGACTCGATCCTGGGACTCCAGGATCATGACCCGAGCCGAAGGCAGTCGCTTAACCAACTGAGCCACCCAGGCGCCCCTATAACATAATATAAAATATTTTTAATGTTATCTCAATGTTTTTTTATCTTAAATATAATAACATCACAATATCTAGCATTCTGTCTTAAAATCATTATGAATCATATTTTCATCATGTCATACAACAAACTTCTATGAAATTGTCTTATTATTTGCTTTAAGCCAAGTGCCTACTTTAGTTTACTATCTCTTTGGTATTCTGTCAATGAATTTTTATTTAAGAAGTGTTCTGTTATAAATTAGTTTAGGGAAATGTTGTTCTAGCACTTTTTTTTCAAAATGCAAATATTTTCACATTCTGATAAAAGTTCTTCAGTTGCTCTCATTGCCTTCAGAATGAGTTCCAAAAACCTTATGGTAAGGTACAGTCTGATCTGGCTACATCTCAATCCTCCTTTTCTGTCACCTTCCTCCCTTTGGTGCCCCCAGTAGAACCATCCAAATATAAATATAGTTTCCTGAAACTCCCACACATTTATTTTTTAAAATGTATAATTTAGTGGTTCCTTTCTTTTTTATAATGTGAAATACAGTGTTTGTTTGTTTTTACAATATTCACAAAATTGGGCAACTATTACTACTACCTATTTCCAGAACATTTTAACATGCCAGAAAGAAACCTAGAACATGTTAGTAAACATTTCCCATTCTCTCCTCTTTCCAGTTCCCGGAAAACACTACTTTCTGACTTCTAAATCTAATAGAAAAAAATTGCAAGCAAAAAATACATTTATACATTTTTTTAAATTACCTATGCTTTTAAATTTATGGCTGTACTTTTTTCATGTAGAATTGAGTTACTGTCTACTGTCCTTTCATTAAAGACTGACGGACTATGATCTGTAGGACAGGTCTGCTAGTAATGAACTCTACATTTTTTAAAATATGGAAAGTCTTACTTTTTCTTTATTTTTATAGATATAGATTTTTAGTTGATATTTTATTTCTTTTATCACTTTGAATATGTCATCTAACTGTTTCCTGAACTCTGTTTTCTAATATTACAATTGTTAATCTTACTGAGAATTTCTTGTAAGGTGGTGAGTTGCTTCTTCATTATTGCTTTCAAGATTCTCTTTGTCCTTATTTTTGACAGTTGATTATCATATATTTAGGTGTGGATCTTTTAGAGTTTCTCCTAAATGGAATTAATTGAGCTGTTTGTATGTGTAAATTAATATTTTTTCATGAAGTTTGGGAATTTTTAGCCTTTATTTCATCAAATATTCTTCTTGCCCCTTTCTCTTTCCTATACTTCTGAGACTCCCATTATGCTTAAGTTGATATTCTTGATAATGTTCCACAAAACTCTGAGACTCTACTTACTTTTCTTTATTCTTTTATATTTCTGTTCTTCAGACTTGATAATATCAATTTATGCATCTTCAAGTCCATTGATTCTTTCCTCTGCCTGCTCAAACCTGTCCTTGAACCCCTCTAGTGAGATTTTCATTTGTTATTATAATTTTCAATTTCAGAATTTCTATTTGGTTTTATATTTTTATTGATATTCTCTTTTTGATGAGGTATTAGTCTTACACTTTCCTTCAGTTCTTTAGATAGAACTTCATTTAGTTCTTAAATATATTTAAAATAGTTGATGTAAAGCCTGCCCAGGAAATCCAACATTAGGGATTCCTCAGGAACAGTTTCTATCAGATAGTTTTCCCCATTATATAATCATCATTATTTCATTTATTTGCATTTCTATAATTCTTTTGTTGTAGAACATGGGGAATTTTATATAATATAATGTGGCAACTCTGGAAATCAGATTCTCCTTCCTCTAAGAGTTTGTTGTTGCTGTTGTTTATAAGTATTATTTGATTTTATGTGATTCTTTTGAACTAATTCTATGAAGTCCATATATTTTGTTGCATGTGGCTATGGAAAAAATACTCATTAGTTTAGTGGTCAGCTAATAATCTGACAGAGATTTCCTTAAACAACTGGGACCAGTAAGTCTCCCAGTCTTTGCTGAGGGACTCTGTGTGCATTTTGGACAATGCTTTCAACAATCTGCCAGTTGACAACTCTAACTTTGCTTCCACTTTATGATTGCACAGAGACTCAAGGTCAGCTAGCAGTAGGAGCTTAAGACCTTTTCAGGACTTTTGTGAGTAGGTGCACAACCTTAGCTATTTTCACAGCCATGGGCATACACATCACCTTCTAGATTCACAGTGTTATGTTGGAACTTTCTAAAGCCCCTATGAGCATCTCTTTCCTCACCTCCGCTTTTCAAGATGTTTGATTAGTTCATTGCTTGCCCCAGCTTTTAACCACTGCCTCAGGAAATCATGAGATTAAAACATATTCTTGTACTTGTTTTCAACAAACTCCCATGGGAAGGCTTTCAGTATTGGTTGAGTCTAAGATCAAGCTTTAGAGTGGGGTTTTCCACAGAAACATCAGACAGTTCAAATAATGACATGATCTATGCATGGGGTTTTGAAGGAGCTCTAACTCTGGTCTGCTCCCTCACTTGTTTATTGAGTTTTCCGTATCACATCTTAACCATGTTAAGCACTGTGGTAGGGTATGAGGATCTATCAAAATGTTAGATGTTGTCCCTCTCCGTAAGATGTTTGCAGCATAGTTCAGGACAGATAATAAATTCACACAAAATAATTGTAAAACTATATAATATAAATCAACTAATAATAATCATACTTAACTATTATTGGGTAATTACTGTAGCATGTAGTAACACTGTTCTAAGAACTTTGCATGTATTAACTCATTTAATATCAAAATTGTCATATGAATTAGGTGCTATTATCCTCCTTAGAAATGAGGAAACTGAGGCATAGAGAGATTGCATAAATAACTAATAGTTACAAAGCTAATCAATGCTAGAGATTCAATTTGAATAACTACTGTATGACTCCAGATCCCATGCTCTTCTGCTCAAACCACTTCTGCTTTGAATTAAGCATACAATTAAGCACAAACTCTGAAGAAAAATGGAATTGTGTTCTTCAATGATTATCCACTTGTATGACCTTGGACAAGTTGCTTAATTTTTCCGAGCCTCAGTTTCCTCTTGTATAAAATGAAAACCATAAGACTAAGGAAATGTACGCAATCACCTAGGAAAGTGATGTCAGACAGAATAGCAGAAATCCAAGGACTTAGCTCTTAGGTATTCTCACATTTAACATAGGAGGAAGAGCCATCAAAGAAGACTGAGAAGAAGTGGGAGGTGAGGTGAGAGGAAAGAAAACTGCCCATTGTATTTGGCAACATGGAGGTTGGTGGTGACTTTGATAGGAGAATTTCAATAGAAAGATGTGATGGAAGCCAGATAGGAGGGCATAGAGAAATGAATAGAAAGTGGGCAAAGAATTTGAATATCTTTGGAGAAGTCTAGTTGCAAAGCAGAGCAGAGAAAATGGGCATTGGTAACTATGTGGTCAAAGAAAAAAAAAGAGTTCTTATGATTTGAGATTCCAGAACATGTAAAGATAAAGAAGTTAATGACACATGAAAAGGGTGATAACTAAAGGAGAAACCTTGAGAATAAGAGAGGCGATGTGATCCAGAACTAAAATGCAGAAATTTGTTTTTGCTACATAGAAGGACATGGAGAGACAGATCTTTGATAGGAGCAATACTTCCTCCATTGTAGCAGGACAGAAATAAGAGGTGATGAGTACAAATGTGGGTGGATGTAGGTGCAGATGATTGTGAAAACGTAAGAGCTCCTGACTAAAGACTTCTATTGTTTCAATAAAACATGATACAAGGTCATGAGGTGTGAGAATATTTGTAGCATTTATCTCATGACGTTGTTGAAAGATGGGCTACATTAATCCACATGAAGTAGTTCAAATTGTGTCTGACACATAATGATTATTATTTGGAAGTTTGATATTACTCATTATTAAAGGAGTTCAGAGCAGAACTTACTTTAGATATTTCCATCTCCTTAGTTTTGTGGTAATAGACATTTACATCTCCTTAGTTTTGTGCTAATTTATATATATATATATATATATATATATATATATAATGTCAAATTCTTCTCAAAAAATAGCAGTAGGAAATGAGCAAATCATTTTTTCTTCCATGCCAAAACATCTTCTCAACTACCCCTGGAGAGATACTATAAATATGTAGTTTCTCTTTAAGTGTCCTTTCAATATATCTTTTATTTCCCTCAATTCAAAGCCCGCCCAGTGCCCTTAATCTAGCTGCCAGAAGTCAGAGCCCTATACTCTATCACCCCAACTAGGCTTCATATATATGGTACTCATGGGTAGTCAATATATCAGCCACATCAGAATCACTTCCAGCACTGGTTAGATTTTGAATTATCAGGTCTTACCTCGGAGAGACTGAAATGAAATATTGGAGCCTAGGAATCTGTATGTTTAATGAGATGATCAGGTGATTGTGATGTGACTACCACATTTGGAGACAATGGTCCAGGATGTTCCAACCTCCTGAAGTTGTATTCTATTAAATCTCTAGTAAAATATCTTCTAGACTAATTTGATAAACTAATTTGGCTCAAATAAGACCATAAGTATTAAGTGCTTATTTTGTTACCTCTCCCAGCTAATGTACAGAAATATTCAATGACTAAATTCAATTGAGATATTATTACTGGAAATTTCAGGCTTTCCCAGTTCTCAAATTGTCTTCATATAACTTATTTAGGCAAAGGAGGTTGATTAGTTAACACAGAGGCAAACAAATAGACTCTAGACAGCAGTTTCTGCTTATGGACTGTAACTCATAACTGTAACTCCTCTCATTTCTGAAAACTCCATACATAGGAACATAGAAGTATTGAATGTTAGAATTCAAAGGACCCAAGTCTAACTAGCATTCAACAAGTAAAATGACTGATTTTGGACCATAATCTCTATGCTATTCAAGCAGTGTTCCATAAACAGAAGAGAAATGATCTTTAAGATTATAGAATATATTATTATAACATTGTAAATATTCAGCTTTCTTAATTCCTCACTGTATGTACAAGTAGGAATTTAAAGCTGTAGGGACATCTAGATCCATTTCACTTCTATATTACTAATTCAGCTATTGAAAGCTTAGTTTCAGGTTATTTCTACCTCAGACATTTTATAGATAAGAAATTTTTATTTTAATATAACCTATGTGTGTATCCAGCTTAAGATACTCTGAAATTGCCAACTGTACAGCCAATATTTATGTTATTTGACTCTTTAATATAATATTAATCTTACATAAATAATTTGTTTCTGTAACAAGCTAAAGCAACTCTCACATATTTCTAAGTAAATTCAGAGTATAGATTTCTCTAGTCCTTCTTCAGACATTCCCATTAAAGTACATCCTAATGTAAATGTTGCTAAATCCACGACAGAATATTCTCTAGTGAGATGAGCCCTATTAGGTATTGAAAATAGGCAAAATGGTGAACTCTATTGTTAGAAGGGAGAAACATATGGATTTATTTTTGTATTTAGCTATACTTAATGATTAAATTAAGGATAGCTGTGCTTGCAAATTTTTATATAATATATTGTAGAACAGTGGTTTTAGTGCTTTACTAATAAATTTCCTACCATATTCTTCAAAAAAGTATTTGAAGAGACACACAAAAATTACATGTGTTACATTTATTAAAACCAAAAAGGTGGGGAGCTCATTAATGCACACCCAAGTTCTAGAAATAGAGCAATGGGTGGACTTTCTGGAGGAAGTTGAGACAAGGAAGACTCTCAAGATTATCACTTATGTAAATGGATATTTTGTGAGGCTGGAATGGAGATATAATTTCAAAATGATTAAATAATAGTCAAATTAGAGCCTTCCTAAAATATTCATAACATTTTAAGACACTGCTATTATGACTCTTCATGAACTCCAACCTCCCTAGAACAGCATTTTCTTTTCCTTAAAGACCATCCCCTCAATTGAAAAAGACTGGCCTTGTTTATCTTCTGTTACTTTAGGACTTTTCCTAAAGATATCCCCAAAATTGCATGATTATGAAAACAGACCTTTTTTTTTTCTTAGTCTTGATTAACCCCTCTATATTAAATCAGGCTGTCTACTAACAGTCCTCATAAATAGAGCTTTCAGTAAAGATGCAGACTACATCTCCTCCTCTCAAAGATTTCTAAGACAGTTTTTCCTTTATACTCATAAAGAGGATATATGGTACAGGGGAGCCAGTATACACTAGTAAAGTCATACTAATAGTATAATCTGGCAGCTTTTCTAATAGACCAGTACCAAAATCTGATTTATTAATGCCTGTGCTATACTACTTGTTAAATATTTTAAATATTACTTCTGCTATAACCCTGACAAGAACTAAGGTTATCAAACTAAAAATATATTAGAAGGTGGAAAATGTTAGGTAGTATTATATCTTATAAATATCTATTTGGCATTTAATACCATTTATTTCCTTTAAAAGTTAGGCTTGAGCTCACATGTTTCAAGAAATAAATAAACTGGAGACCATGTATCTTACAACAAGATGTTCCTCATATAGAGCCTGGAAATTCTGAGATTAAAAGAAATAGTGCTGTTACATTGTTCTATGCACAGAGAACAAAGTAATTCTCTTGAGAAGATTAATATGAGGGAATCAGTAGTCACCTTGGTGAAATTTGTAATTGGAAATCATTAAAAGTTTAGAATATTCATTCTGTGAACCAGAGAAATAGCTGTTGAGGTAGTTTAGGAGGAAAATCTTCCCTGCTTACGATGTGGCTATTCCCATGAATATTATATCAATGTTCCCATTTTCAATTTATAATAAAACAAAATCATAGAGAATAAATTAATAAAGTAAAAGAAAAACAAAAAAGATATTGAAATAAAATTAATGAGTTAACTAAAAATACAAAAATAATTTTAAAAGATTAAAAATAAAAAATACTATTTTAAAAAGGAACATTAAGATTCAGCAAAGATAAAACAAACACATTTGAAATATTAAAATAATAAAGTTACAGATGAAGGATATAGGTCAGAAATCTCAAAAAAAAACTATAAAAGAAAATGAACAATGGAATTGGAATAAAGTGAACAAATAATTAAAAATGAGATTGAAAATCAGGAACAACAACATAAATGATATAAAGATTGGAAGATGGTGGCAGAGTAGGAGGACCCCAGGCACACCTCGTCCCAAGAAGACAACTAGATAACTATCAAATCATCCTAAATACCATAAAATTTGACCTGAAGACTGAGAACAAACTCCACAACTAAAGGTAGAGAAGAGGCCACACTGAAGAAGGTAGGAAGTATGGAGACATACTTTAGGAGAGAAATGGATCATGGCTGCTTTGGTGGAGAGGGAGTTGTGGTCCCAGAGAAGGGCAAGAGAAAGACTAACACATAGGAGAGCACGCAGGGAAAACTAATCCCATAGCAGTTGGCTTTGGAAAGTGAGGGGAGCTGAATTTTGTGACTTCTCACAACCAGTGGGGCTTCAAGCTTGGAGTTTTAAAGGTCAGTGGGCATGGCTGAGATAGAGCCCAGAGGGCATTTGGGGCAGCTCTTGGAGAGAAGGCTTGCAAATAGTGCACGGACATAGAGCATGGAAATAGCAATCTGAAGAGTGCCTGAGGCACATAGTGGGAGGAGTACTTGCTCATTTCAGAGCATATCCCAGAGAGGGTGCATTCACAGAGAGACTCCTCCAGGAGCAAAGGAACCAGCCAGCACCATTTCCCTCACCCGCCACTCAGCATAAGCACAGGGCCACCTGCAGGAACCAGCACAGCACCAACACCCACTACCTAGCTGGCTTCCACCAAAGTGGCCATGATCCATTTCTCTCCTAAAGCAGGTCTCCATATTTCCTACCTTCTTCATTGTGCCCCCCCATGCTCCAGTGGAGCTGCCCTGCCCAGTGATGCTTGCCTCAGATCCAGCAAGGAGGACCTCCTTCCCCAGAAGACCTGCCCAAACCTCTGCTCGTATGACCTCTCCCAACCCGGGAGTTTTGTGGGGCCTTGGTTCTGGTGGTGGCGGTGACAGGTCTCATTTCACAAATAGACCGGAGTACACCTACTTAAAATGCTCCACATTCAGGCCACAGACCAAACACTGCCCATAAGAGGCAAAGAGAGCCTCTGCAGATGACTGGCCAGAGGATAAAGCGTCCAGGACAAAACAGCAGAGCACACACAGCACACATTGGAGACACTCCCAGAAGCACCAGGCCCTGGGGAACAGGGGACACTACACGGCAGGGCACTATAGGACCTCTTCTTCATAAAGCCATTGCCCTCAAGAACAGGAGACATAGTTGACTTTCCTAACGCAGAGAAACAGGCACAGAGACTTAGACAAAATGAGAAGACAGATAAATTTATTCCAAATGAAAAAACAAGACAAGGCCATGGCCAGAGATCTAAATGAAACAGATATAAGTAACATGCCTGGTAGAGAATTTAAAGTAATGGTCATAAGGACACCCACTGAACTTGAGAAAAGAGTGGAAGACAAGAGTGAGACCCCTAACACAGGGATAAGGAATAGCATAGCAGAGGTAAAGGGCTCAATAACTAAAGTGAGAAACATGCCTGATGGAATGAACAACCGGATGGAAGGAGCAGAGGAACAAATTAACGACCCAGAAGACAGAGTAATGGAAAGCAATCAAGCTGAACAAAAGAAAGGAAGAAAATAAAATTATGCAAAACAAGAATAGACTTAGGGAACTCAGCGACTCCATCAAATGTAGTAACATTCATATCATGGGAGTTCCAGAGGAAGAAGAGAGAGAAAAGGGGACAGAAACTTTATTTGGAGAAATAATGGCTGAAAAATTAGAAAACAGATATCCAGGTCTAGGAGGCACAGTGAACCCCCATCAAAATCAACAAAAGCAGATCCACATCAAGACATATTGTAATTAAACTGGCAAAACATAGTGATAAAGAAAAAGTTTTTAAAGCAGTAAGACAAAAGAAGACAGTAATTTACAAGAGAGAACCCATAAAGCTAGCAGGGGATTTTTCAGCAGAAACTTTGCAAGCCCAAGGGAGGGGTGTGATATATTCAAAGTGCTGAATGGGAAAAAGCTGCAGCCAAGAGTAGTCTATGCAGCAAGGTTATCATTCAGAATAGAAGGTGAGATAAAGAGTTTCCCAGAAAAACAAAAAACTAAAGGAGTTTGTGACCACTAAACCAGCCCTGCCAGAAACATTAAAGGGGACTCTTTGAGTGGAAAGAAGAGACCAAAAGTGACAGTATAAAGGTAGGAAACACCAAATACAGAATATTTCTGTAAAAATCAGTCAAGGAACTTACAAAAAATAAAAGGGTGTAAAATATGACATCGTATACCTAAAACGTGGGGAGGAGAGAAGTAAAGAATGGTTTCAAACTTAAATGACCATCAACTTAATATAGACTGCTATATGCAGAAGAGGTTATATACAAATCTAATGGTAACCATACATCGAAAACCACTAATAAATATGCAAAGAATAAAGAGAAATATACCCAAATATGTCACTAAGGAGAATCAGCAAACCGTGAAAGAAAGACAAGAGAAGATCAGAGAAAATCTTTGGAAACAACCACAAGATGAATAAATAAATACATACCTATCAGTAATTACTTTGAATGTAAATGGTTGAAATGCTCCAGTCAAAGGACATAGGGTGTCAGAATGGATAAAAAATGAATAGCAACAATAACAACAAACAATACTCATCCATATGCTGCCTACAAGAGACTCATTTTAGATCTAAAGACATCTGCAGATTGAAAGTGAGGGGATGGAAAACATCTATCATGCAAATGGATGTCAAAAGAAAGCCAGAGTAGCAATACCTATATTGGACAAAATAGACTTTAAAAGGAAGACTGTAACAAGAGATGACAAAGGATGCTATATAATAATAAAACTAGAAGATATAACAATTTTAAATATTTATGCACCCAACATAGCAGCACCCAAATACAAAGCAGTTAGTAACAAACATAAAGGTACTAATTGATAATAATACAATAATAGTAGGGGACTTTAACACCCCACTTATACCAATGGACAGATTATCTAAACAGAAAACCAACAAGGAAACAATGGCTCTGAGCGACACACTGGACTAGATGGATTTAACAGATATATTCAGAAGATTCCATCCTAAAGCAGCAGAATACACATTCTTCTCAAGAGCACAGGGAACATTCTCCAGAATAGATCACATATTAACCCACGAAACAAGCCTCAACAAATTCAAAAGGATCAAAAGCCTACCATGCATCTTTTCTTTTTTTTAAATTTTTATTGTTATGTTAATCACCATACATTACATCATTAGTTTTTGATGTAGTGATCCATGATTCATTGTTTGTGCATAACACCCAGTGCTCCACGCAGAACGTGCCCTCTTTAATACCCATCACCAGGCTAACCCATCCCCCCACCCCGCTCCCCTCTAGAAACCTCAGTTTGTTTTTCAGAGTCCATCGTACCATGCATCTTTTCTGATCACAATGCTATAAAACTAGAAGTCAACACAAGAAAAAATCTGGAAAGACCAGGTTAAATAACATGCTACTAAACAATGAATAGGTCAACCAAGAAATAAAAGAATAAGTCAAAAAGTACATGGAAACAAATGAAAATGAAAACACAACGGTCCAAAACCTTGGGATGCAGCAAAAGCGGTTTTAAGAGGGAAGTTTATAGCAACACAGGCCTACCTCAAGAAGCAAGAAAAATCTCAAATAACAACCTAACCTTACACCTAAAGGAGCTAGCAAAAGAGCAACAAAAGAAGGCTAAAGCCAACAGAAGGAGGGAAATAATAAAGAGTAGAGCAGAAATAAATGACATAGAAACTAAAAACAATAGAACAGATCAATGAAACCCGGAGCTGGTTCTTTGAAAAAAAAATTAATAAAATTGATAAACCTCTAGCCAGACTTATCAAAAAGAAAAGAGAAAGAACCCAAATAAATAAAATCACAAATGAGAGAGGAGAAATAACAACAAATACCAGAGAAATACAAACAATTATAAGAGAATATTATGAAAAACTATATGCCAACAAATTGGACAACCTAGAAGAAATGGATAAATTCCTAGAAATATATAAACCACCAAAACTGAAACAGGAAGAAAGAGAAAACTTGACCAGACCCATAACCAGCAAAGAAATTGAGTCAGTAATCAAAAAACTCCCAACAAACAAAAGTCCAGGGCAAAATGACTTCACAGGGAATTTCTACCAAATGTTTAAAGAGGAGTTAATACCTATTCTTCTCAAACTATTCTAAAAAGAATAGAAAAGGAAGGAAAACTTCCAAGTTCATTCTATGAGGCCGGCATTATCCTGATAATAAACCAAAACCAGATAAAGACACCACTGAAAAAGAGAACTACAGGCCAATATCCCTGATGAACATATATGCAAAAATCCTCAGCAAGATACTAGCAAACTGAATCCAACCATACATTTTAAAAAATCATTCAACATGATCAAGTGGGATTCATTCCTGGGTCGCAAGGCTGGTTCAATATTTGCAAATCCATCAACAAGATACATCACATCAGGACGAGAAAGGATAAGAACCATATGATCATTTCAATAGATGCAGAAAAAGCATTGACAAAGTACAACATCCATTTATGATAAAAACCCTCAACAAAGTAGGTTTAGAGGGAACATATCTCAACATAATAAAGGCCAGCTATAAAAAACCCACAGCTAACATCATGTTCAATGGGGAAAAACGGAGAGCTTTCTCCCTGAGTCAGGAACAAGCTGAGGATGTCCACCCTCACCACTTCTAGTCAACATAGTACTGGAGGTCCTAGCCACAGCAATCAGACAACAAAAAGAAATAAAAGGCATCCAGATCAGTAAGGAAAAAGTCAAACTTTCACTATTTGCAGATGATATGATACTATACGTAGAAAACCCAAAAGAGTTCACAAAAAACTGCTAGAACTGATAAATGAATTCAGTAAAGTTGCAGAATACAAAATCAACATACAGAAATCTGTGGCACTTCTATACACCAATAATGAAGCAGCAGTAAGGGAAATTAAGAAAGTGGTCCCATTTACAAATAAGATACTGAGGAATAAACCTAACCAAAGAGGTGAAAGACCTGTAATCTGAAAACTATAAAATACTTAGGAAAGAAATCCAAGACGACACAAATGGAAAGACATTCATTCCATGCTCATGGATTGGAAGAACAAATATTGTAAGAATGTCTAAACTACCCAAAGCAATCTACACATTTAATGCAATCCCTATCGAAATACCAACAGCATTTTTCACAGAACTAGAACAAACAATCCTAATATTTGTATGAAACCACAAAAGACCTCAACTAACCAAAGAAATCTTGAAAAAGAAAAGCAAAGCTAGAGGCATCACAATTCTGGACTTCAAGTTATATTACAAAGCTTTAGTGATCAAGACAGTATGGTACTGGCATAAAAATAGACACATAGAGGGGCGCCTGGGTGGCTCAGTTGGTTAAGTGTCTGCCTTCAGCTCAGGTCATGATCCCAGAGTCCCAGGATCGAGCCCCACATCAGGCTCCCCGCTCAGCAGGGATTCTGCTTCTCCCTCTCACCCTTGCTCATGCTCTCTCTGTCTCACTCTCTCTCTCTCAAGTAAATAAATAATAAATAAATAAATAAATAAATAAATAATAAATAAATAAATAAGTAAGTAAGTAAATAAATAAATAAATAAATATAAAATCTTTAAAAACAATAGACACATAGACCAATAGAACAGAATAGAAAGCCCAGAAATAAACCCACAACTATATGGTCAGTTAATTTTTGATAAAGTAGGAAAGAATATCCAATGGGGAAAAGACAGTCTCTTCAACAAATGGTGTTGGGAAACAGGACAGCCACATGCAAAAGAAAGAAAATGGACCACGTTCTTATACCATACACAAAGATAAATTCAGAATGGACTAAAAACCCAAGTGTGAAACCTGAAACCATCAAAATCCTAGAAGAAGACACAGGCAGTAACTTCTTTGACATAGGCTGTAGCAACTTCTTACTAGATATGTCTCCTGAGGCAAGGGAAACAACAGCAAAAATAAACTATTGGGACTACATCAAATAAAAAGCTTGTGTACAATGAATAAAACAATCAACAAAACTAAAAGGCAACCTACAGAATGGGAGAAGATACTTGCAAATGGCTTATCTGATAAACTATCCAAAATGTATAAAGAACTTATTAAAACTCAACACTCAAAAACAAATAATCCAATTTAAAAATGGGAAGAAGACATGAACAGACATTTCTCTAAGGAGGACATCCAAATGGCCAACAGTCACGTATGAAGATGTTCATCATCACTAACCATCTGGGAAATCACCTCACACCTGTTGGAATGGCTAAAAACAACAATACAAGGAACAACAGGTGGTGGTGAGGATGTGGAGAAAAAGGAACACTTGTGCACTGTTGGTGGGAATGCAAACTGGTGCAGCCACTGTGGGAAACAGTGTATGGAGTATGGAGGATCCTTTACAAAGTTAAAGATAGAACTACTCTATGATCCAGCAATTGCATTACTGGGTATTTACCCAAGGATACAAAAACAATAATTCAAAGGGATACGTACACCTTATGTTTATAGCAGCATTACTTACAATGGCCAAATTATGGAAACAGCCCAAGTGTCCACCAACTGATGAATGGATAAAGAGGATGTGGTGTATATATGCACAATGGAATATTATTTGGCCATAAAAAATGAAATCTTCCCATTTGTAATGACATGGATGGAGCTAGAGAGTATAATGCTAAGCAAAATAAATCTGCCAGAGAAAGACAAATACCATATAATTTCACTCATATGGCGAATTTAAGAAACAAAACAAAGGAGCAAAGGGAAAAAAAGAGAGAGTGAAACAAATCAAGAAACGGACTCTTTAATTACAGAAAACAAACTGACGGTTACTAGAGTAGAGGAGCATGGGGGGATAATTTAAATAGATGATAGGGATTAAGGATGAGCACTGGGTGTTGTATGGAATTGTTGAATCACTATATTGTGCATCTGAAACAATGTAACAATGTATGTTAGCTGGAATTAATATAGAAACTTTAAAAGCCATACAAAAGAATAATCCAGTACTGAAAGCCAAGATAAAATAACTTTAAAGAATAGTAAATTTAATGTAATAAATTTAAATAAATTTATTAAATTTGAATAGATCAAGCAATAGAATACCTTTAAACTTTCTCCACATTAAGCAATAGAATACCTTTGAACTTTCACCCGACACTTTACTTCTGAAATGCCCTTACTGTGAATGGGTTTTTAAAATTTATTTTTATAAGCAGGTCACAAACTCCATAATGCAAAGAGCTTTAGAGCTGCAAGGTGTAACAATTAGTAGGCAGCCCAGTTTTTTTAAAATCTTTTCAGGAAAAACAAAAACTGAAACAAGACAAGAAATCTTACCAGATATATTTAATTATTTTAAATATACAGATATTGAGGATGAGAGTGCTCTTCACATTTCAATACTAATTGTAGAAGTTTAGAAAAGTTTATTAGATTGTTTTCCTTTGTTGAAAGGCACAACTTTGTAGAAACAAAAAAAACTTCATATCATAAAAATAGTTCCTTTGTTAGCAGTATGACATTTGAAGCACCTGATAGCAACTTTGCATAAACTGGGTTCTTAATTCTTGCAAATTTAAGATAATTAATACCTTTGAGGTATGTATGCCCCTTTTGAAAAGAACAATTCTTATTTTCACATTAGAAATCCTAGAAAATAATTATAGCATGTTCAGAATTTGGATCTTCTTATCTTCTAACCACCTAAAGAAATATTTTATTAAACCATGCTTTATTCTTACTTCATATGTTTTGTAGTATAGGTATAGAATTTATTACATTCTGGAAATGCTCACTAAAGAGCATTTTATCATGAACACATGGCAGATTCTAATGTAAGATGGCTCAATTTTTAAAGATAAGAGAAACTTAAATGGTTATATAAACCTTGATATATTTGAGAATATCCTTATTTGCATCCAAAAGAATAATCCATGATTTTGCCTGGTTGGGAATCCATATTCGACTCTCCTTCCTAGTTAACATCAATGTTCCTAGTATGTTGCTAGGAATAAATATTGAAATGAATAAACTGTTTGTGCTCACAGTCTATAGGTTTGCAGAATCAGAAAAGAATCCCAGTCTCTCTGTAGCAAAAGAGAAGAGGCAGTTTAGACTTAAAGGAAGAAAGGAAGAGATTATTATGCTATTTACCTACAGCACACTCTCATTTTTAGAATTCTTTGTATAATATTTTTGTTTGTAGAAGTTATTTGACAAATATAATTGTGTTTTATTTTGGTGATTGGATAACTGAGGAAAGTAATGGGGGCAATTTGAAGAGTAATTGCCATTTGCTGCAATGATTTAAAGTCCTGGAAATATCTCACATGTCTCTGTTTTACCTTTAAGGCAAACGACACAAAGTAAAAGTAATGATAATAACTATAATTTATTGAACACATATTATGTACACTGCCTTGCTAGGTATTTTGCACACAATAAATTTGCAAGGCATTCTCTCCATTTAACAAATGAAGAAACTGAGAGGAAATTGGCTAAATAACTTGCCCAAGGCTTACAGGAGACAGAATTTAGTTTATTTCAGCTTGACTTAAAGCTTCTGCTGTTTCCACTGTTTCATGCTACTTCTCTCAAAATCTCATTTTAAGAAGCTATTAACCCATGCCACTGAATAATGAAGAAAGTATGTCTTAACAAACTGGCTTTTAAACAAAGAAACATTTTTGAAAGAATGCTAAGGGATAATTAGAAGTAAATTCCACTATTCAATCTTATTTTTCTTAGGTCAAACAAAACTCTTCAGCAATTTGATCCCAATAATGTGCAAAGGCAAATACAAGTGAAAGCCATTGTTTGTCATTTAAACTCACCGAATGGCCTGAGACAATACCAGCTTACCTTCCCCTCACTAGTGGATGTATTTAAAACCCTGTCAGAAAACGCATCAGATATTCTCTGAGTTTATTTTTAACTTGCATTTATTTGAGAACAAGATCAGAAAAGTTATTTTCTGTCTATCACAGACACGAGTATGCTATTAAGTCTATTTTCACTTGTCACTAAAAATCAGAACTGTAGATACCTACCTCTCAAACAATAAAAATGGATTTTGCTGATGATTCCATTTATGAAAACATGACTAAAACATTACCTATTCTTACCCAAACTCCTGTTTTTTGTCACATTTTGATCTTGACATTTTATTTTAAATATTATGTTAAAATCTACTTCTTGCTCTTTCAGTTTTGCATGGCCTTTGATAAAAAATAAATAAAATTCTGACCTAAGACATGAGAATTAAGTTATTTATTATTGTGAAAAATTTACCAACATTTGGTTAAGATCTTATTAGCTTTATTCAGTGATTCATGAATCAGGTAGGATTCAATCTAGAAAATAGAAAGGAGTTCCAAATAGCTGTACAAAGTGAAGGTGTTTTATAGACAGAGATACAGAGAATAAAGGAAGTTTTATTGAGCAAATTTTATCTGATTGACTAATACAGGGTAGTTTCACTTCTTTGGTACACAAAGAAATCTTGGAGCCTGTTTGTGTTATTTAAGTTGAGCAGACAGGTTCTGATTGGTGAATTCTAAGTTACAATTCTGGGAGAGTAGAGCATTCAGGAGAAAAGGAAACTCTGTTAAGTTTTGGCTGAGGAGAGAGCTTTGCATGAGTGACTCCATTTTAGGCCTAGCATAATTATTTAACACTTAACAAAATAGTAGATTTTACATGGATAATCCTTACAGTACACTTGCTGTGAATAGTTTTAGTTCTGTTTACCTGCGCAGAATTACTTACAGACATGTATTTCCTAAATGGGCCAAATTTTAGATATCAGAATAAGTTTACTAGCCTTCTTGGTAATGGTAATTGTTTGAAATGGATATCAGCCCATTTTTTTTACTTTTTTTATTTTATTATGTTATATTAATCACCATACATTACATCATTAGTTTTTGATGTAGTGTTCCATGATTCATTGTTTGTGTATAACACCCAGTGCTCCCCATTTTTTAATAAAAAAATTCCACCAAATGTGTTTTCAATTTCTTCATGTTGGAGTTATTTTCATATAAAAAATATGTTAATTTCTTAATTATTCATTAAGTAGATTTTTACTGTGTACCTACTATGTGCATGGTATGCAATAATCAGTGATCCTGCCACTCAAGGATTTTAGAGTATTTTGGGTAAGGTAAGATCTGCTTTTGCCTATATCAACTTTATAGCTATAATTAACTTCTGGCAACACCAAATATACATGTGATATCATAATTTAGTAGAAACTAAAGCAAATACTTTATATGTTATAAATTTGATGTAATGGGAAAAGTCACTTAGCATTTGAATGAGCTTAGTCAGTGCCTCAGCACCTTGACTTTGCTTTCAACTTAACATTGGACAGTCTATACTTTTCAAAAAGTACTGTCTTTGCAAATAAAATGTCTCCAAGGGAGTCAATCACCATACCTTAGGTTCAGCAGAAGCTGAAAGGCTTACAGGGAGTGGAAAAACTTTATAGTAAAAAAAGAGTAATGCTTCAAGTATGCTGTGATTAGAGGCTATTGGTATAGGGAAACTGGATATATGCTTACTAGAAGCAGAGCATCCTATGTGATTGATTTGGGGAACACATTTGGCTATCTTTGGTTGGTCCTAAATTGAAAGTAGAGGCAAAATTAGGAAAACTAGCAGTCATTGACCAAGTCCTGACCTTTCTGGATGGAGTCTACAGAGGTTGTAGGTCAGAATTCTATTTTCATATATGGTCTAGTCATTGTCTGTATATTTTCAGTTTCTCATTGTCAAGCATTATTATCATTCATGTTCAATACTTTTGTGAGTATCTACTATGTGCCAGGTAGTGTTATAGATGAGACAGTGACCAACACAGGAAAAAATACAGGAAAAAACAAAAATCCCTGCCCTCGAGAAATTACATTCAACATGGGAAAAATTAATTGCAATTTTAAATTGAGCGACAAACAAGGTCATATTGAGAAAGTTGACATCGAGAAATAGAGTTGAAGGAACAAGAATTCCTGGAGAAAAGCATCCCAGGAAGAAGGAACAGTAAGTTTAGAGGTTCTGAATCTATGACATGCTAATGTAATTTATGAATAGCTTGAAGGCCATGTGGCCTGAATAAATAATAAGGGGGAAAGGTAGAAGAAGATGTGATCAGAGAAGGAAATATATATATATATTATATATATATATAACAGGAATATAAATAAAATGTAAAATTTATAAATAAATTTATTATAAATAAAATATATAGTTATATATATCAAATAAAACAAATATAAATTATAAAATATAAAAACATATAAATACAAATCTATTAGTATATAATAACACTAATTATAAACACATTTGGTGGGAACAATTAGGCCATTTTCATGCCTCAGCATCCAATTTACCTCTGTATTTGTTTTGGTTAAAAAAAGAAAATTCTGATTCACTCATGTAAGTAGATGAAATAACAGCTTTTTTTTAACAACATGCCTTGCAGCCTTAGTATCCATTTCAATGGATTTGATTTTTCTCATAAGTATTTAAATTGGATAAGAAAGAAATAGGATTTTTAGGGGCGCCTGGGTGGCTCAGTTGTTAAGCGTCTGCCTTCGGCTCAGGTCATGATCCCAGGGTCCTGGGATCGAGTCCCACATTGGGCTCCCTGCTCAACGGGAAGCCTGCTTTTCCCTCTCCCACTCCCCCTACTTGTGTTCCCTCTCTTGCTGTGTCTCTCTGTGAAATATATAAATAAAATCTTTAAAAAAAGAAAAATAGGATTTTTAGTAAAGACTAAAACCAATATGATGTCATATTTTTTCCTTTTTTTTTTTTTTTGGAGAGCAGGAAGCATTTTATTGACCTAATGGATAGGATATTCCACTAGTAGCCCAACTGCAGATACACTGCCAGCCCTCCCATGTCCTTTCACACATGTGTGTGAAGGGGACCCTCTTATAGCAAAGACATTTTCAGTGTCCATCCAGGGATAGAATCTGGAGCTTCCTTGAGTGTGGCCTGAGGCCTTAGTCCTGGGCATTGGCTTCAGCATTGCTTTGTATTTCCCTGTACCTCCTTGGGTAATGGCACCAGGCCCAGGCAAGGGACCTGCCCTTTCACCTCACAGATGCACTTCAGCATCCAGTACTTTGGGAGCCAAAGTGGGCTGGGTGAGAAAGCTGCTTTTTATCCTATTCCTCTTCTGGAAGGTTTCCTTGTTGGATGTGCTCCATGATCTCTTTATTACACTTGGTCTCCACATCCATGAGGACCTCCTCTCTGGCATGCAGATGCAACCACAGAGGTAGGGACAGCATCATATTCTTAAACATCATGATCTACACCTAAGATTTTTTTGTACTGTATCTTAGATATGTTGAAAAACACAAATTTCCTGGTGCCCTCACCCAGCTCCCTATGCATGTTGTAGTTCACAGTCATGACCTTCACTGACCTTGAACACCATCTCCCCCTGGCAAGGTGTAGCAGATCAGGAAGTAGCCCTTCATGGGCATGGTGGTGGAGGGATTGAGCCATGGGACTAGCAGAAAAGAAAGACTCAGAGCAGCAGACACAGCTGGCCCAGCAGATTGCACACCACTTCACTTCACAGCTGTTTTCCCCTTCTTATGCAGACACAGAGGAGACACTTCCGGGGGGGGTTCCTTTTTTACCCCACCCACTATTTTTCCTTTTTGACGACAGAAATTACTAGTGAATTAAACACAGGCAGGCAGATGTTTCTGTGCTTTGCTGAGCATTTGAGTGTGGCTTAGATACACTATAGCTATAGATTGACTTATAAAATTTACTTTCATAATAGTAGATCAGACATTTTTTAAGGACCAGCACTATAAACATCTTAGTCAATGGCACACTTATGAAATTTTCATGTATCTTCTCGAAATATCAGGAACTCTTTTATTTCCAGTTCTTCATAAAAAATGTGGCAATGTGACAGTCTAAGAAAAATAAAACCTTTTATGTCTTTGATTTGGAATATACAACCCAATAAATAATTTTAACTTAATTATCAACTTTCACCTGAATATAACACATATAGTAACAGAAAAGGGGGTTGACATTCAATTAGGGAACTCAGTCACTCTGTAAGCATAATAACATTTGTAACATAGGAGTCTCAGAAGAAGAAGGGAGGGAAAAAGGGGCAGAAGGTTTTTTTGAGAAAATTATGGCTGAAATGACATATCAGATAAAGGGCTAGTATCCAAAATCTATAAAGAACTTATCAAACTCAACACCCTAAGAACAAATAATCCAATCAAGAAATGGGCAGAAAACATGAACAGACATTTTTCCAAAGAAGACATCCAAATGGCCAGCAGATACATGAAAAAGTGCTCAACATCGCTCAGCATCAGGGAAATCCAAATCAAAACCTCAATGAGATACCACCTCACACCAGTCAGAATGGCTAAAATTAACAAGTCAGGGAACAACAGATGTTGGCGGGGATGTGGAGAAAGGGGAACCCTCCTACACTGTTGGTGGGAATGCAAGCTGGTGCAACCACTCTGGAAAACAGTATGGAGGTTCCTCAAACAGTTGAAATTAGAGCTACCATTCGATCCAGCAATTGCACTACTGGGTATTTACCCCAAAGATACAAATGTAGGGACCCGAAGGGGTACGTGCACCCCAATGTTTATAGCAGCAATGTCCACAATAGCCAAACTGTGGGAAGAGCCAAGATGTCCATCGACAGATGAATGGATAAAGAAGAAGTGGTATATATACACAATGGAATATTATGCAGCCATCAAAAGGAATGAGATCTTGCCATTTGCAACGACGTGGATGGAACTGGAGGGTCTTATGCTTAGTGAAATAAGTCAATCCGAGAAAGACATGTATCATATGACCTCACTGATATGAGGAATTCTTAATCTCAGGAACAAACTGAGTGTTACTGGAGTGGTTGGGGGTGGGAGGGATGGGGTGGCTGGGTGATAGACATTGGGGAGGGTATGTGCTACGGTGAGCACTGTGAATTGTGCAAGACTGTTGAATCACAGATCTGTACTTCTGAAACAAATAACGCAACATATTTTAAGAAAAAAGAAAAAGAAGAAGATAGCAGGAGAGGAAGAATGAAGGGGAGTAAGTCAGAAGGGGAGATGAACCAGGAGAGATGATGGACTCTGAAAAACAAACTGAGGTTTCTAGAGGGGAGGAGGGTAAGGGGATGGGTTAGCCTGGTGATGGGTATTAAAGAGGGCACATTCTGCATGGAGCACTGGGTGTTATGAACAAACAATGAATCATGGAACACTACACCAAAACAAATGATGTAATATATGGTGATTAACATAACAATAAAAATTAAAAAAAAAAGAAAACTTCCCTAATTTGCGGAAGAAAATAGATATCCAAATCCAGGAAGCACAGAGAACTCCCATCAAAATCAACAAAAGCAGGCCAACACCAAGACTTATTGTAGTAAAATTTGCAAAATAGACATAAGGAAAGAATCCTGAAAGCAGGGGGGAAAAAGAAATCCCTAACCTACAAGGGAAGACAAATCAGGTTAGCAGGAGATCTCTCCACAGAAACTTGGCAGGCCAAAAGATAGTGGCATGATATATTCAATATGCTGAATAGGGAAAATATGCAGCCAAGAATACTTTATCCAGCGAGGCTATCATTCAGAATAGAAGGAGAGATAAAGAGTTTCCCAGTGTGAGACAGGAATCCATCAAAATCCTAGAGGAGAACATAGGCAGTAACCTCTTTGACATCAGCCACAGCAAGTTCTTTCAAGATACATCTCCAGGGTACCTGGGTGGCTCAGTCGTTAAGTGTCTGCCTTCAGCTCAGGTCATGATCCCAGGGTCCTGGGGTCGAGTCCCACATCGGGCTCCCTCCTCTGAGGGAAGCTTGCTCTCCCTCTCCCACTCCCGCTGCTTGTGTTTCTGCTCTTGCTATCTCTGTCTCTGCCAAATAAATAAATAAAATCTTAAAAAAATAAAAATAAAAACGCCTTTAAAAAAAAGATACATCTCCAAAGACTAGTGAAACAAAAGCGAAAATGAACTTTTGGTACTTCATCAAGATAAAAAGCTTCTGCACAGCAAAGGAAACAGGCAACAAAACAAAGAGGCAACCCACAGAATGGGAGAAGATATTTGCAAATGACACTACAGACAAATCACTGATTTCCAAGATCTATAAAGAAATTCTCAAACTCAACACCCAAAAAACAAATAATCAAGTCAAAAAATGGGCAGAAGACATGAATAGACACTTCTCTGAAGAAGACATACAAATGGCTAACAGACACATGAAAAAACGTTCATCATCATTAGCCATCAGGGACATTCAAATCAAAACCACGTTGAGATACTACCTTACACCAGTTAGAACAAATCTTGCCTGGCAAAAATTGACAAGGTAAGAAACAACAAATGTTGGAGAGGTTGTGGAGAAAGGGGAACCCTCTTACACTGTTGGTGGGAATGCAAGTTGGTACAGCCACTTTGGAAAACAGTGTGGGGGTTCCTCAAAAAATTAAAAATAGAGCTACCCTATGATCCAGCAATTGCACTCCTGGGTATTTACCCCAAAGACAGAGATATAGGGAAAAGAAGGGCCATATGCACCCCAATGTTCATAGTAGCAATGCCCGCAATAACCAAACTGTGTAAAGAGCCGAGATGCCCTTCAACAGAGGAATGGATAAAGAAGATGTGGTCCATATATACAATGGAATATAACTCAGCCATCAGAAAGGATGAATACCCAACTTTTACATCCACATGGATGGGACTGGAGGAGATTATGCTAAGTGAAAGAAGTCAAGCAGAGAAAGTCAATTATCATATGGTTTCACCTATTTGTGGAACATAAGGAATAACATGGAGGACATTAGGCCAAGGAAGGGAAAAATGAAGGGAGGGAAATCGGAGGGGGAGATTAACCATGAGAGACTATGGACTCCTGGAAACAAACTAGGTTTTAGAGGGGAGGGGGGTAGGAGGATGGGTTAGCCTGGGGATGGGTATTAAGGAGGGCACATACTGCATGGAGCACTAGGTGTTATACGAAAACAATGAATCGTGAGTCACTACCTCAAATACTAATGATGTATTGTATGGTGACTAACAACATAATAAAATAAAATTAAATTAAAAAAGTTTCCCAGACAAAGAAAAACAAAAAGAGTTGTGACCCCTAAACCAGCTCTGCAAGAAATATTAAAGGGGACTCTTTGAGTGGGAAAGGAAGACCAAACGCAACAAAGACTAGAAAGAAACAGAGAAAATCTCCAGAAACAATGACTTCACAGGTAATGCAATGGCACTAAATTCGTATCTCTTAATAATCACTCTGAATGTAAATGGACTAAAAGCTCCAATCAAGAGACATAGGGTATCTTAATAGATAACAAAAAACAAGACCCTTCTATATGCTGCCTACAAGAGATTCATTTTAGACCTAAAAACACCTCCAGATTGAAAATGAGGGGATGGATAGGAGGAGGGAGATGAACCTTGAGAGACTATGGACTCTGAGAAACAAACTGAGGGTTCTAGAGGGGAGGGGGGTGGGGGGATGGGTTAGCCTGGTGATGGGTATTAAAGAGGGCACGTACTGTGTGGAGCACTGGGTGTTATACACTAACAATGGATCACGGAACACTACATCAGAAACTAATGATGTAGTTTCTTTAATGTATGGTGATTCACGTAACATAATAAAAAAAAGAAAAAAAACAGATGGGTTAGCATGGTGATGGGTATTGAGGGCATGTATTGCATGGAACACTGGGTGTTATATGCAAACAATGAATCATGGAACACTACATCAAAAACTAATGATATGCTATATGGTGACTAACATAACATGATAAAATAAAATAAAAAAAACAGATGCCAAAGACAAATGTTCACGAATAACTTGGGAGGGTAAATAGATCACTCTCTGAAGCTAATATTTTATAATCAAAGCATACTATATCAGAAAAATGAACTTTAAGAAACAATGTATTTTGGTCTATCTGGACTTGACTATAATCTGAATAAATGTGTTTATTTATCCAAAATCAAAAAAAAGAAAGTGAGGGGATTGAGAACCATCTATCATGCTAATGGATGTCAAAGGAAAGCCAGAGTAGCCATACTTATATCAGACAAACTAGATTTTAAACCAAAGATTATAACAAGAGGTGAAGAAGGGCACTATATCATAGTAAAGTGGTCTATCCAACAAGAAGATTAACAATTGGAAATCTTTATACTCCCAACTTGGGAGCACCCAAATATATAAATCAATTAATAACAAACATAAAGAAACTCATTGATAACAATGAAATAATAGTAGGGGACTTTGACACCCCACTGATAGCAATGGACAGATCATCTAAGCAGAAAATCGACAAGGAAACAATGGCTTTGAATGGCACACCGGACCAGATGGACTTGACAGAACATCTCATCCTAAAGCAGCAGTATACATATTCTTTTCAAGTGCACATGGAACATTCTCCAGAAGAGATCACAGATACTGGGTCACAAATCAGGCCTCAACCAGTACAAAAAGACTGAGATCATACCATGAGTATTTTCAGACTACAATGCTATGAAACTTCAAGTGAATCACAAGAATAAACTTGGAAAGAACACAAATACATGGAGGTTCAACAACATTCTACTAAAGAATGAATGGGTTAGCCAGGAAATTAAAGAAGAAACAAACAAAAATATATGGAAGCAAATGGAAATGAAAACAGGACAGTCCAGAACCTTTGTGATGCAGCAAAGACTGTCATAAGAGGAAAGTACATAGTAATACTGGCCTAACTCAAGAAGCAAGAGAATTGTCAAATACACAACCTAATGTTACACCTAAAGGAGCTAGAAAAGGACCAGCAAATAAAGCCTAAAACCATCAGAAGAAGGGAAATAATAAAGGTTAGAGCAGAAATAAATGATATAGAAACAAATGAAAAACCACAGTGGAAGAGATCAACGAAGCTATTAGCCAGTTCTTTGAAAGAATTAATAAAAGGGATAAACCACTAGCCAGATTTATCAAAAAGAAAAGAAAAAGGAGCCAAAGAAATAGAAAGAGGATAGATTACAACCAACACCACAGAAATACAATTATAAGAGAATATTATGAAAAATTAGGGGCACCTGGGTGGCTCAGTTGGTTAAGCGACTGCCTTTGGCTCAGGTCATGATCCTGGAGTCCCAGGATCGAGTCCCACATTGGGCTTCCTGCTCAGGAGGGAGTCTGCTTCTCCCTCTGACCCTCTTTCCTTCTGGTGCTTTCTATCTCTCATTCTCTCTCTCTCTCAAATAAATAAATAAAATCTTTAAAAAAAAGAAAAATTATATGCCAACAAATTGGGCAATCTGGAAGAAAAGTATAAATTCCTAGAAACATATGAACTACCAAAACTGAAACAAGAAGAAGTAGAAAATTTGAACAGATGAATAATGAGCAAAAAAATTGAATCAGTAATCAAAAAACTCCCAACAAACAGAATTCTACCAAACTTTAAAGAAGAGTTAATACCTATTCTCAAACTGTTCCAAAAAATAGAAGTGGAAGGAAAACTTCCAAATTCATTCTATGAAACCAACATTACCTTGATTCCAAAATCAGACAAGACAAATACCCTACTAAAAAGAATTACAGACCAGTAACCCTGATGAACATGGATGCAAAAATTCACAACAAGGTACTAGCAAATCGAATCCAACAGTACATTAAAAGAATCAAGTGGGATTTATTCCTGGCTGCAGGGTTGGTTTAAATGTCTATACTACCCAAAGCATTCTATACATTTAACACAATCCCTATCAAAATATCACCAGCATTTTTCACAGAGCTAGCACAAACAATCCTAAAATTTGTATGGAAACAGAAAAGACCCCGAATAGCCAAAGCAATCTTGAAAAGGAAAAGCAAACCTGGAGGCATCACAATTCCGGACTTCAAGCTATATTACAAAGCTGTAGTCACATCAAGACAGTATGGTACTGGCACAAAAGCAGACAAATAGATCAATGGAATAGAATAAAAAATGCAGAAATGGACCCACAATTATATGATCAACTAATCTTTGATAAAGCAGGAAAGAATATCCAATGGGAAAAAAGATAGTCTCTTCAACAAATGATGTTTGGAAAACTGGACAGCAACATGCAGAAGAATGAAATTGGATCATTTTCTTACACCATACACAAAAATAAATTCAAAATGGATGAAAGATCTAATTGTGAGACAGTAAAGCATCAACGTGGAGAACACAGGTAGCAACCTCTTTGACCTTTGCTGCAGCAACTTCTGACTAGACACGTCTCTGGAGGCAAGGGAAACAAAAGCAAAAATGAACTGTTGGGACTTCATCAAGATAAAAGTCTTCTGCACAGTGAAGGAAACAATCAAAACTAAAAAGCAGCCTATGGAATGGGATAAGATGTTTGCAAATGACATATCTGTTAAAGGTTTAGTATCCAAAATATATAAATAACTTATCAAACACAACACCCAAAAAAACAAATAATCCAGTTAAGAAATGGGCAGAAGACATGAACAGACATTTTTCCAAAGAAGACATAAAGATGACTAAGAGACACATGAAAAGATGCTCAGCATCACTCATCATCAGGCAAATACACATCAAAACCATGATGATATACCACCTCATACCTGTCAGAATGGCTAAAATTAACAACACGGGAAACAACAGATGTTGGTGAGGATGTGGAGTAAAGGGAACTCTCTTACACTGTTGGTGGCAATGTAAACCGGTGCAGCTGCTGTGGAGAGCAGTATGGAGGTTCCTCAAAAAGTTAAACATAGAACTACCCTACTACTCAGAAATTGCACTACTAGGTATTTACCCAAAGGATACAAATATACTGATTTGAAGGGGCACGTGCACCCTGATGTTTACAGCAGCATTATCAACTATAGCCAAATTGTGGAAAAAGCCCAAATAACCATCAACTGATGAATGGATAAAGAAAAGGTGGTATATATACACAATGGAATATTACTCAGCCATCAAAAAGAAAAAAATCTTGCCATTTGCAATGACATGAATGGAGCTAGAGTGTATTATGCTAACCAAAATATGTCAGAGAAGCAAATACATATGATTTCACTCACATGTGGAATTAACAAAACAGAACAGATGAACTTGGGGGAAGGGGAAAAAGGGAAGGAAGCAAACCATAAGAGACTCTTAATACAGAGAACAAACAGGGTTAATGGAGGGCAGGTGGGTGGCAATGGTCTAAATGGTTGATATTAAGGAGGGCGTTTGTTGTTGAGCACTGGGTATTATTTGTAAGTGATGAATCACTAAATTCTACTCCTGAAACCAGTATTACCCTATATGTTAACTAACTAGATATGAAATAAAAACTTAAAACAAAAAAAATCTTTTTCTAGGCCACACATTAAGAGATAATATAGTTTAGTGCTTTTAGATCATGAGGTCTACGGTCGGTTTGCTTTAATTTGTAGGCTGACTGTGCACTTACTGACCTTGTGACCCTGGGCAAGTTAAATGTTTTCTATGTCCCAAATTCCTTATATATGGTAAGGGAATGATTATAGAACTCTTGTGAGAATTAAAGGAGTTAAGATATGTACAGTGTTTAACACATAACCTGACACATATTAAATACTACATGTAAATATTAAATCTTAACATTGTTTTGTACATATTTTGAAATAGCACTTTTATAGTAATTGTTTCACTTTTAAAGGGTGAGACCTGTGTCAAAGTTATGTTCAACATAGACCTTGTAAAGTCTTCAGAGTTCACAGGAGGCTCCTTCATGCATTCAGCTATGTGAAGAATTATTTCTGTCGATGTCTTTGCCTTAACATCTTCAGTGATATGGCCTTATGACCTGAGGAGGTAGTACATGGAAAGTGGGTGTGATCTGGGTTGGCACTATGGGAAACAATCCTGGAGGTACAGCCAGAGCAATAAAATGGCAGATCTGTTGTTTTAGTTCCATAATCATTAGAGGTAACCATTCAAGCATAAAAGTAAATTTTCTGCCATTGCAACAGTTTTGGATTATTTTTTATCATAAAACTAATTAGGAATGGCAAAGAGCTGAAACAGATATTTTAGGGGAGGGTGAAAAAGATAGTTTTTTTCTTTTTGTTACCTATAAATTTGAAACATTCTCCCTTCTATTTATTGTCAACTAATTGACAAATATATATTCCTTATTCTAAAATTTTTAGGTTTTGCTTTTCATAGTTTTCCAATTTTATTGAGAAATAATTGACATATGTCCCTGTATAAGTTTAAGGCATACAGCATGATGATTTGATTTATATATATTGTGAAATTATTACAATAGGTTCAGCTAGCAACCATCTCATATACATAAAAAGAAAAGAAAAAAAAAGAAAAAAATGTGTCCTTATGATGTAAACTCATAGGATTTACTCCCTTAATTTTCTTATATATCATACATCAGTGTTAACTTTAGTCATCATGTTGTACATTCCATCCCTAGGATTTACTTATAACTGCAAGTTTATATCTTTTGACCACCTTTCTTCAATTTCCCTTACCCCACCCTCCACCTCTAATAACCACAAGTCTCATCTCTTTTTTTATGAGTTTTGTTTTTTTAGATTACACATAATTGAGATCATACAGTATTTATTATCTTTCTCTGTCTGGATTATTTCACTTAACATAATGCCTTGAAAGTCCACCAATGTTGTCACAAATGGTAGGAATTTCTTTTTTTTAATAGTTAAATAATATTTCATTGTATAGATATGCTACAACTTCTTTTTCCTTTCATCCACTAATGGACACTTAGGTTGTTTCCATGTCTTGGCTATTGTATTTAATTCTGTTATGAATGTAGGGGTATAGAAATTTTTTGAAGTTAGTGTTTACATTTCCTTTGGATGTATTCCCAAAAGTGGAATTGCTGAATCATATGGTAGTTCCATTTTTAATTTTTTCAGGATCTAACATACTATTTTCCATAGTGGCTATACTAATTTACAATCCAACCAACAGTGCATAAGGGTTTCCTTTTCTCCACATACATGCCAGCATTTATTATCCCTTGTCTTTTTGATGACGGCCATTCTAAAATGTGTGAGGTAATATCTCTTTATGGTTTTAATTTGTGTTTCCCTAATGACTAGTGCACATAACTGGCTTTTCATATACCTTCTTTAGAGAAGTATCTATTTAAGTCCTTTGTCCATTTTTTTGATTGGGTTGTTTAATTGTTGTTTTTCTTTCTTTTTTTGTTTCCTTCTGGTTTTTTTTTTTTTCTTTTTCTTTTTTTTCTGATATCGAATTCTAGGAGTTCTTTTTTTTTAAGATTTTATTTATTTGACAGAGAGAGAGATAGCAAGAGCAGGAACACAAGCAAAGGGAGTGGGAGAGGGAGAAGCAGGCTTCCTGTGGAGCAGGGAGCCCGATGCGGGGCTCGATCCCAGGACCCTGTGTTCATGACCTGAGCCAAAGGCAGATGCTTAATGACTAAGCCACCCAGGTGCCCTGAGTTCTAGGAGTTTTTGATATACTTTGGATATTAATCATTTATCAGATGTATCACTTGCAAATATTTTTTCCCATCCCATAGCTTGTCTTTTCACTTAATTGTTGTTTCTTTTTCTGTACAGAAGCTTTTTAGTTTGATGTAGCCCCACTTGTTTATTTTTTATTTTGTTGCTTATGCTTTAGATGTCAGATCCAAAAAAGCATTACCAGAACACACGTCAAAAAGCTTTATTCCTTATAAGAAATAATGCAGAGGATCATAGGGGAGGGGAGGGAAATCTGAATGGGAAGAAATCAGAGAGGGAGGCAAACCAGGAGAGACTTTTGACTCTAGGAAATAAACTGAGGGTTGTGGAAAGGGATGTGGGTGGGAGGATGGTGTAACTGGATGACGGGCATTAAAGAGGGCATGTGATGTGATGAGCACTGGGTGTGATATGCAATGAATGAATCATTGAACACTACATCAAAAAACTAATGATGTACTATATGTTGGCTAATTGAATTTAAAGGATAAAAGGGGTAAAAAAGATGAAACTGAAAAAAAAAGCTTTATTCCTATGTTTTCTTCCTAGAAATAAATAAATAAATAAATAAATAAATAAATAAAATTAAATAAAACCTTTATGGTTTTAGGTCTTACATTTAAGCCTTTAATCTACTTTGAGTTAATTTTTGTGAGTAGTGTAAGATGTGGGTCTAGTTTCATTCTTTTATATATGAATTTCCAGTTATCCCAGCACCATTTGTTGAAAAGACTGTCTTTTCTCCATTGAGTATTCTTGGCTCTGTTGCCAAATATTAGTTGACCGAATATGCTTGGGTTTATTTCTGGGCTCTCACTTCTATTTCATTGTCTATTTGTCTGTTTTTATGCCAGTGCCATACTGTTTTGATGATGATAGTTTTATCGTAGTGCTTGAAATCAGGAAGTGTGGTGCCTCCTGCTTTGTTATTTCTCAGGATTTCTGTGAGTGTTTAGGGTGTTTAGGTTCTTTTGTGGTTCCATATAAATTTTAAGAGTTTTTTTTTTCTACTTCTATACAATATGCCATTGGAATTTTGATAGGATTTGAATTGAATCTATGGATCACTTTCGGTAGTATTAACGTTTTGACAATATTAATTCTTCCAATCCATGAACACAGGATACCTCTCCATTTGTGTATTCTTGGATTTCTTTCATCAGTGTCTTGTGGCTTTCAAAGTAGAGCTCTTTCACCCGCTTAGTTTAATGTATTCCAGAGCATTTTTTTTGATGCTATTGTAAAAGGTGTCAATTTGTCTCTTTTTCAAAAAATTGTTAGTGTACAGAAACACTACTAATTTTTGTATGTTAATTTTGTATCCTGCAAATTTACTGAATTCATTGATTAGATCTAACAGGTTTTTGGTTGAGTTTTTAAAATTTTCTACATATAAAATCATATCATCTGCAAATAGAGACAATTTTACTTCTTCCTTTCTCATTCTGATACTTTTTATTTTTTTTCTTGCTTTATTGCTATACGTAGAACTTTAGCACTATACTGAATAAAGGTGGTGAGAGTGGGTACCCTTGTCTTGTTCCTGATCTTAGAGGAAAAGCTTCTAACCCTTCACCATTCAGTATAATATTAGCTGTTGGCTTGTCATATAGGGACTTTATTATGTTTCAGTATTTTCCTTTTATGCCTAATTTGTTTGTTTAAATGTTTTATTATTTATTCATGAGAGTCAGAGAGAGAGAGAGAGAGAGAGGCAGAGGCAGAGGGAGAAGCAGGCTTCCCACTGAGCAGGGAGCCCAATGAGGGGCTCGATCCCAGGACCCTGGGATCATGACCTGAGCCGAAGGCAGATGCTTAACCATCTGAGACACTCAGGCACCTCTATACCTAATTTGTTAAAAGTTATGTTTTATGTTTATATATTAATGTTTATGAATTTTTTTTAATTTTGTCAAATGTCTTTTCTACATCTATTGACAAATATTTTAAACATTATATCTAAACCGAAGTGGCAAGCTCTACTGAAATAAACATCTTCCTCTTTAATATAGTCCTCTAATTCCCTAACACTTTCTAAAACCATTCATTTTTATTACATTAGCAGAACTGCAGTAGTGCTTAAGTGACATTAAGTTTCAAAAAAGATTATATAACTAAGACCATGCCATAAAGCCTCTATAAAACACAAATTCAACATTGCAGAGGATAGCCTTTACTCTTCTGCAAATGGTACCTCAAGGGGGCTTTCTGAAATATACATCCTTTGAGATAAATCTCACCAGATACTTTAATGGACTCTATTATATTTAAAAGTCTGTTTTCAAGCAAAGGACCTCTCTTTGATAGACATCTATTATTCTCAATTTTACTTTTGCCTTGAATCTATGCTACTTAGAGCACATCCTAGACAACACAATACAATAGGTGATTATTCACCTTTATTCTTGCACTATTCTTTTTGAGTTCTATTGACTTTTTTTTTTTTTTTTTTGCACTACTTCACTAGAGTATAATGATCCTGACATGGAAAAGAAGGGATAAAATATACTTAACTCAGTTAAGCTTTACTATATTATGTGTCATCTTACTTCAGAGCATGTGCTATATGTAAATGTGGCATATGTTGATGGTAATACTTCACAGAAGATCCAAGATTTTCAAGTAATAGAATTTAGGGTCTTATGATATAAATATGATTAAATATGTCATCATTGTTAGATTCTTAGATTAAGAAGATTTCACAGCCATAATGAATCAGGATTTCATTCATCTTTTGAAGAAAACCTCATATACTATCCTTGTATAATATCCTGGCCATCAACTTGTTTTATAAGTAATAGTTGTTCAATAGTGATTTAGTATATAGAAATTGAATGGAATTATAATGTCAAAAAATGTGAAATACATGAAATTTGTATCTGGAGGGTCATCTCTAGTGTAGAACTAACCATAGAGCTTGGATATTGGACTTAATTAATCATTTACATTTTACCAAAAATCTTAATTAAGACAAAGAATGTAGATAAGCTTATCAAATTTGTGGATGACAGAGCTTGACAAAATAATAATATACAACCAAGATTTAATAGGAAAAACCTGACAGGCTGAAATGATAAATCAAAACTATAGTGATGGATTCTACTAAGTTGTAAAAATTAACTGCAAAAGTATAGGAGAAGGGTAAAACTCTTTAGGAACTTCTTATGTAAAATAGATGCTCCTGTTGACTCAGAGTGAATGTGAGAAACACGAATTGTTGCTATGAAAATAGTGAAATATCAGTCTGAATTCACATAATGAAGTCCACAATAAAGTAGTTCATCTTTTTCTACTGGTGAGTCCACACTGTTAATGTTGGGTTCAGTTGTGGGGGAAGTGCCTTTTAAAATTTTTAAAAATTTTAATTCTAGGATAGTTAACATACAGTGTTATATTAGTTTCAGGTGCATAATATAGTGATTCAACAATTCCATACATCACCTAGTGCTCATCATGACAATGCCTTTTAAAAGTGACATGGTCTTTTGAGAAGGCTGGGAAGTAAAATGTCTGGAAACTATATAGCAGAGATGGTAGAGGGAACCAAGGAATTTTTGCACAGAGAGAGGAGATATAAGAGAAGATATAAGAGAAGCATGGTAATTATCTTCACATATGTAGAATTCTCAGCCCTCTAAATATAGATGTTTAAATTCATCTTTTTCATTCATTCATTCATTCAACAAAGATGTGAGGGCTCTTCATATCCCAGACCCCATTGTAAGCTCTGTAGATACAGAGGTGAACAAGTCAATGTTCCTACCTCATTGGATTTAATTTTCTAATTTTTTTTCATCCCTTGCACTTGTCCCATTCTATGCATTATATTTAGGCAATTCCACCTACCCTCTTATCACTCCTCCTCTAATACCTCTAGACACAATTAAGTGGAAATACTTGTAGCATCCTATTATAACATGTTTCGTTTTATTTAGGTCTTCTAGCATTCCATTATTTCTCTTCTGTATTTTTCTATTACCTAGAACAATAGTGGGTCCTCAGTAAATGTTGGAAGGAAGGGATATAGGAATAGAAAGAGAATAGAAGGAAGGAAGAAAGGCGAAAGAGAAAGGAAATAAATTCAAGGTAGTATAGAAAGAATATTGAATGACAGATTCATAATAGGCTATTAATGGAAAAATAATGATATATAAGATATAAGTTGTTGCTATTCTTATCAAGTGGTATAGGAAAAGAATGCCTCTTTTGGTACCATAGAAATTTATTACAGAGGTTTTTGGTTTGATTCAGTGTGTCATTCTTTATATTTTACTGATTCTTCAGATTTGCATAGTGTTTTCTTGTATGCAAAGCAAAAAACAATAATAATTTTAGAACTAATAATTTTAGTTCATGTCTCCTCATAACTACATCAAATTAGGAAGGCTGATTTTGTATTACCAAAGTTTCAAAGAGAGAGGAACTGAGACACATTAAGAGGTTTTTTTCAGGGACACATAGCTATGTGTCATCAGAGGTAGGACAAAAAGCCAGATCTATTTCTTTGGATCTTGTATTTTTTAAACTAATCAATGTGCCAACATGGTTCTGTTCTCTTAAAGATCATTTTTTTTCAATTATTGAGGAAGTTTTTTTTATTGCAATGACTATTTCTACCTGATTTCAAGGAGTATCTAGCAATCATGTGAAGGGCTAAAATCCGGAAATTCGATACTAAGGAAATTATGTATTTTCTTAATGACAGATGTTTTACCTACAGAAAGAGTGAGATACTAAGGAAAAGAAAGATGAAGAAATCCTTTCCTTTTTAAATATTTTATTTGTTTATTTGAGACAGAGAGAGAGAGAGAGAGCATGAGCTGGGGGGAGAGGCAGAGGGAAAGGAGAAACAGACTCCCCACTGAGCAGGAAGCCCAATGCAGGGATTGATCCCAGGATCCTGGGATCTTGACCTGAGCTGAAGGCAGATGTCCAACCTACTGAGCCATCCAGGTGCCCCAGAAATCCTTTCCTTTTAATAAGCACTTCTATAATCCCTTAGTATACAACTTAGTAAATAACTATTTTATGAAGTTACAATTATCCTTTACATTTAACGACCATTTGAGATTATACATTGTAGTTGTAGAATCTTGGGCTTACTTTCAATTCAGGGTGTTCAAAAAAAGAAGGAATCAATGCTGAATTTTCTTTACCAATTAAGAAGAAAGGAATTATTTTTCAAAATAAATGAAAACATAGCATGCATATTTTATAGAGCGTAAAGGAGATGCTTTTTCTGTCTGTGGAAGTACTTGCATAATCAGTAAAAGGCAGGTACATTTTTGACACTTTTCAAAAAAGGAAATGACCCACAGAAACATTACTTCCACAGGAAGATTCCAATTTATTCTATTGGAATTTTCTGTACTTTCTGCTTACAATGCTTCTGGAACAATGGGAAGCTGCTTATTAGACAGTTTTTCTCCTTCATGCTAGCCATTGATTCCAAATGTTAATGTCTTAGCTCCAGCCAGGACTAAAATTGGCATGGGTGGTTTCATCCCCTTCTCTTCCCATGGGAATACCACTGCCAGGACTCTTCTAATTCTTCATAAAGTTCCACATGGAGCCTCAGGAAGTGTTTACAGGTGATTAGAGTGAAAGCCTGCTGTTATTCCTTAGGAGGTACCTGCCCTACTTTCTAGGAAAATCCGAAATTAATTTTTAATCAGCAGGTCTGAAGAAGAGCTTTTGGTGTACATAGTGCCCCAAGAAAAATTAGATTTAAATTGCCTTGAAGATTATCCCTAATGAAAAATGAGAACAACAAAATAATATAAAATAAAACAAGACAATGAAATAGTAGAAATCATGGTATTGGGCTCAAGGACCATATTTTTAAAATATTTCTCATTTATATTGCACCTATCAGGCCAATGCCTCCCCTAGGTGCCTTACATAGAAAAACACAATTTAAATCTAACAACTAAAGTAAAAAGTCTTCAAAACTGTGGTTATATTATCCATTTCAGAACTCAGACTTTCTTCTAATTCTCCAGCCAGAGAAAAACAATGATAATCATTTTCCCTTCAAAACACAGACTTATTTTGCAACAAGCTTTGAATATTAGAATTGATGGCAGTAAAAGAGTATTATACAATTGACAGTTTCTCTCCTACATAGGGAGAAAGTCTTTGAATCTAGTTAAACTAAGTTGATATCTAGCCATCTTTGTCTTTGAATTACATGAAAAAAAATGTTGTTTTTACATATAGTTGACAATTTTTCATGAATAATTCACTCTTTTTTTTTTTTACTTTATTTTAGCCCTCAGAGTACAAAGATAAATAAGATGCCTGCCCTAAAAGTATATAGGGCAAGCAAACACAAATTACAAAAGAGCATAAATGCTATAATAGGGAGTAGCACAGGACACTAAGAAAGCATTGAGGAGGTTTTCTAATTTCTATTTGGGAGAAGTCATATTTTTAAAAGTTTGGATAGATTTTAAGTTGAGAACTTGGCTCAAAATTGTTGGTGGTAATGCTAGTATCACCCTTAGACCTAAACAAAAGAAGCTCTCTGCCCCAGATTCAGGACCTTACCCTAGCCCTACTGTAGCTGCACCTGTTCCCATGGGGTGAGAAGTCTGCAACTGTGTGTTCACCTGGAATATGTGCCATCTCCTAGAATGCTCAAGTTAGTCAAGACCCTAGAATTCCTTGCTTAAATGGTACTCAATCTACTTCCATAGTCTAATCAGGCCTCCTGAATGTTTGTGGCAGGTATGGATAAAGCTTTGTTTTACAGGATGGAGTGTCTACACAAATGCACACATGTGAAAATAAATGAAGATAACTTAAGTGAGAACAAACAGAGCCCATTTATTCAGAGCTTGCTTTAGCAGATGAGTCAGTTACCTTCACTTGTGTTTGGCAGTGACTTAAAAGTAGGCAGGGAGTGGGAAAACAATAGTGAAAAAAAGGGAAGATTTCAAGTGTGCTCTGATGGGAGGTTGTTGGTATGAGGAAGTTTTTAGATGTGTTAATTAGAAGCGGGGCATCCTAACTGATTGGTTTGGGGAGCATATTTGGCTTTCTCTAGTTGGTTCTATATAAAAAGTGCATGTGGGATGTGCTAAAACTTGAGGATGCTGGCACTTATTAATCAAGTACTGACCATTTGGTGCTGATTGCTGCACAGTTTGTGGTTTGGTTTCCCATGCTTGTTGCTGCAGAGGCTGTGGATTAGTGTTCTATTGTCATGTATGGTCTGGCCGTTTCCATATATATATTTAGCGTCTCACACATGAAGTCCCTCAGCTGCTGAATGTAGCTAGTGGTTGGAAGATAAACTTGAAAACTTACACTATCACATTCTTTTTTATAAAGATTTTATTTATTTATTTATTTGAGAGAGATAGCGAGAGAGAGCAGAAGCAGGCTCCCCATTGAGCAGGGAGCATGACATGGGGCTCAATCCCAGGATCCTGCGATTATGACCTGAGTGAAGGCAGACGCTTAATGGCCTGAGCCACCCAGGCACCCCTACACTACCACATTCCTATATGGAATTCCATGGAATCCAGAAATTCTCATTTGAGGCTGTCCTTCCAGATCTTTATGCAGGTATATTTATCAACACAGGAGAGTAGATAATATTTTATTTAATATTTGATATGTTAGTATCTTGATTTATACATTTTAAGTATCTATACATATGTTATATGAGCTTGCATGTTTACTTTGACTTTGGGCTCACAAACATTAGGGGTAGGCTTGGCAAATGCACAAATTATTCCTTCCGTTCGTTTCTGACTTACATGAATTCTCATATTTAGTGCAATCTACAGAAGATAATGCTAAAGGTCAGGCCAAATATTCTGGCTAAAATGTTCTTTAAGTATAGTTTTCCAGCAACTATATAATAAATAATAATAACATAGCCAGGATAGCTGGGAAACCGCAGCTATAAAATACCCATGCAGTTAGGAATAAGCTTGACACCATTATTAAATTCATTGTTCCAATAGTCTGGATGCATTTGTTTTATTAATTTAGTTTTATTTGTGTATAAGATTAATTGTATCACTTTCTTTTCTGAAAAATATCTGCTCACTTCCCTGTGCCTCCAAAATTAAGTCAAAGCTTGTTAGCTATTTGCATGTTATTGTCCTGCTTGGAAGAGAAAGCCGCCTAATTAGGAATTTTTACCTTGACCCTCACTACACATGTGCAATTGTTCACTTGTGTGACTGTTTTGTCATATTTATGTCAGTTCTCTCTGACCTTGATGATCAATCATTGTCCCCAAACACACTTAGCTAATTTGTGGTTGGTATTCACTGCTTTGAACAAATTGGGAGGCTGGAATTGATTGTTTTGTTATTAATTTATCTATTTTGCAGCATAAAGCTATACAAATTTAGGATTAAAACCTTAGTGCAAAACTTAGATCCTGTAAATATAAGCTAACACCATGTCTTCTAAAACCCAGGTCTGTTATCTGATTCTCCATCACTCTTTCCATATCTCCTGAGAACTTGTTTTTTGGAAAATATCAAATCAATGTATTTTTAACATATTGCTCAAAGGCGTA